>NC_084760.1:4354259-4459259 GCF_028858725.1 Colius striatus
TCCCTACAGTTCCTTCTCAATGCCATTTCAGCTGAAAAGCCTGACAAAATTGCCACCTCACAGCTAGATACAAGACCAATAAATGTGCTAGCTCACAGCTAGATACAAGACCAATAAACACTTAAAAAACCTCTCTCTTTGGCTGTGCTTTTTAAAGGTGTTTGGTTATATCCCTGGCCGACTCTGTACCATCCAGGGGAATCTCTCCAGCCCCAGTTACTGCTGCTCTGCCATGCATCCTTCTCTCTCCCATCATTCAAGCTGCATTGTTGCACCCATTAGCTGGAACCTGCACGAAGCTGGTGCTCTCCACAGTGGTGACCTCCAGCTACTTTATTCCAGGTGGCATGGGCAGGCTTCTAGTGATTCACAGTGGCATGGTGTGGGAAGGGGGCATGGTCCCACTGTCTCCTCTCAGTCACCTGTTTGCCAGAGGTTAGGATGGACCATCTCTTCAGCTATCTCTGTTATAGGGGCATTTGGTGGTGGGAGACAGACTTCCTCTTAAAATGTAGCAGTATGGTGTTGCCAGAGAGCATCTGCTAGCCCTCTCAACTTCTGTAGTGGCAGGGCTAGTGGAAGGAGAGCACATTCACTCCAGGGTGCTGGTATGGGTGACTATCAAACTCATATGGCCAAATAATCGTCTCCCCAGTGAATATCAGCAGTCCTGGGACTTTAGTGCACTCACTTTGATGGGAGTCATCTGCAATTAAAAAATGTCTCTTACTTCACAGGATCATAGAATGGTAGGGTTGGAAGGGACCTTTAGAAATCATCCAGTCCAACACCCCTGCAAAAGCAGGTTCACCTAGATCAGGTCACACAGGAACGTGTCCAGATGGGGTTAAAAACTTCCACACAAGGAGCCTCCACACCCTCCCTGGGCAGCCTGGGCCAGAGCTCCCTCACCCTTGCAGTAAAATACTTTTTCCTTATGTTTAAGTGGAACTGTTGTGTTCCAGCTTTTGTCCATTACCCCTTGTCCTGTCACTGGACACTACAGAAAAAAGAGTCACCCCATCCTCGTGACATCCACCTTTCAAATACTTTTAAGTATTAGGATGGTGATCAATGGCACAGAGTCGAGTTGGAGGCCTGTGGCCAGTGGAGTTCCACAGGGATGGGTTCTGGGGCCAGTCTTGTTCAACATCTTCATCAACCACCTGGATGAGGGGACAGAGGGACCCTCAGCAAGTTCCCTGCTGGCACAAACTGGGAGCACTGGCTGATTCCCCAGAGGCTGTGCTGCCATTCAGCGGGATCTCGACCGGCTGCAGAGTTGGGCACAGAGGAACCTCATGAGGTTCAACAAGGACAAGGGCAGAGTCCTGCAGCTGGGGAGGAACAACCCCATGCACCAGGACAGGCTGGGGGTTGAACTGCTGAAGAGCAGCTCTGCAGAGAGAGACCTGGGAGTGCTGGTTGATAATAAACTGCCCATGAGCCAGCAATGTGCCCTCGTGGGCAAGAAGCCAATGGCAGCCTGGGATGCATCAAGAAGAGTGTGGGCAGCAGGTCAAGGGAGGTTCTGCTCCCCCTCTATGCTGCCCTGGTGAGGCCTCATCTGGAGTCCTGTGTCCAGTTCTGGGCTCCTCAGCTCAAGAGGGACAGGGAAGTGCTGGAGAGAGGCCAGCACAGGGCCACCAAGATGATCAGGGGACTGGAGCATTTTCCTTCTGAGGAAAGGCTGCGGGACCTGGGGCTGTTTAGTCTGAGAAGAGGAGACTGAGGGGGATCTTATTAACATTTACAAATATCTAAGGGTGTGTGTCAGGAGGTTGGGACATCCCTTTTTTCTATAGTAGCTAGCAACAGGACAAGGGGTGATGGGATGAAGCTGGAACACAAAAAGTTCCAGTTAAACATAAGAAAAAACTATTTCACTGTGAGGTGAGGGAGCCCTGGCCCAGGCTGCCCAGAGGGGTTGTGGAGTCTCCTTCCTTGGAGGTCTTCAAGACCCATCTGGACACGTTCCTGTGTGACCTGATCTAGGTGACCCTGCTTCTGCAGGAATGTTGGACTGGATGATCTCTAAAGGTCCCTTCCAACCCTACCATTCTATGATTCTATCATTCTAAGTATTAATGAGATCCCCTCTCAGTCTCCTCCAGACTAAACAGCCCCAGGTCCCGCAGCCTTTCCTCATCAGGAAGATGCTCCAGTCCCCTGATCATCTTGGTGGCCCTGTGCTGGCCTCTCTGCAGCAGTTCCTTGTCCCTCTTGAGCTGAGGAGCCCAAACTGAACTTACTTGGAGCAAAGGATTTTGGTGTGGACAGGAATTCAATTAGAAGCAAAACACTTTAGTGCAAGGACTGTTCTTTTAGCGAATTTATGCTCTGCTCGCACCGTGGAGCTTCAGGTTTGATGGTTGTGTTGATTACATAGTATAAAACAATGTAAGATGTATGTATAAAGCCTGTATAATAAATGTTTCTGGCCTGTGGAAGCAAAGTGAATCTAAAAGCAGAGGAACCTACAGGTTTTCCCCTACTTTCTGCTTCTTTTCTCCCTCTGCCATTCTGCCCTGTGCAGGCACTGTGCTCAAATACCCTCCATGCTTTCTCTCCCCATGTTCTGCATACATCACTATACACCTTCCAGTAGTGAGCAGCTTAACAATTGCGTGTGGCTTTACCTCACCCTCTCAACGAGGAGTTTCATAGATAAATCACTGTCTTTCAACCCTCTTTTTTTTGCAGGTTGCATCTGTCTGAAGCATGTGCGCTTCAATAAGTGTGCCTGACAGAGAAATTACAAAGAAAACCATCCCCCAAACAGAAACCATGAGAGGCACGTTGAGCTAAACACTTGCTGCACATTATTACAAGAGGAATATGATTTGAGAAGGAGTGTTTAGAAACTAAAGGTGACATTTTGTTTCCCTGAGCTCAGCGGGCCTGAACTTCACCTGGGGTAAATTGATGTAGGTTCGTTGAAATCAAGAGCTGATTTGCACTCCCTGGGATCAGTTGTGCTGAATTTTAGCCATCAGTTATTAAAGCACTGATTTTTCTCCTAAGGAACTGCATATTTCTGCATGGTATGGCTTGCTGTTGGGATTGACTCAGTTTTCTGTGGGTAACTCAAAGAGATTGTCCACTGAGACTGTTTCTCAGTAGAAATGTAGATTCAACTAAATAGAGTTTTGGAAGCAAAATACATGAGCTTCTCCTGAAAAAAAAATGTCCTAAATAGATGCTTATAAAAAGAAAAAGGTTTGCTACTTTTTCTTCAAATTGAAGACATTTCAGTTGAAAGTGATGTCACACTTGATCTGGAGACGCTGTGCCAATGCCTGATGGGAAGTGTAGTTTGGGGATGTAAAGCCTCCCGTTCCCTCTGCACACTGTATTGCACTGAACTATACATTTGGGGAATAATATTGGTTGGAAAAGGCCTTTAAGATCATTGAGTCCAACCACTAACCTCATACTGCCAAGCCCACCACTAACCCATGTCCCTCAGTACCTCATCTATGTGGCTTGTAAATATCTCCATGGATGGGGACTCCAACACCTCCCTGTGCAGCCTGGGAGTGTTTTTGGCTGCACCATGACTAGGACAGGACCCTGTGAGGCTCCCTGAGAGCCTCATGGTCTGTGAGGGCAGTCTTCAGGGGAGCACAGGCATGTGAGGCACTGCCATGCCCGTGAGGCTTTGCAGTGATATGTTTACCTTGAAGATTTTGGCCATTTTCAATTTAGCTGGAGGGTCACTCATTTGAGAAATCCCCCCCCAAAAAAATCTCATCTTCTTTTTCATCAACAGTTTTGACTAATGAGGAGTGATGGGGGGAAGAAAGAGGTAGTCCCTTCCCCATCTCTCAGCCATTCTCACTCTTCCCTTGAGTGCTTCTGACAGAACGTGGGCAATGATTAAAGGTCCTGCTGGATCCCCCTTATTCACAACCTCCAAATTCCTCCCTCTTGGAGAACTGGGGACATGCCACATCCAATGGGAATATCCAAGGAGCTCCTGGGAGGGAGTTGTGACTGTGGGAAGTGTGGGGCAGTGGGTTCTGTGGCTGCACATCTCTTGGCTAGCACAGCTGCTGCATCCCACCCATGATGCCCACCTGCCTGCCTCACTAGCAGCCTCTGTGCCTGGGCAAGGAAGGAGTAGAGCCTAAGTGCAGTGACATTCAGCCCATGTCTCCTTCTCCAGAGCTCTGTGCTTTTAAGGTCAGGCATTGCCACAGTGCTCACTGCCAGTAATGGGCAGGTCGTCTTCTTACTTCAAAGTTACCACCTTTGATTCATACAGCTGAGCAATATACGTGAGCCAAAGGGCAGGTTTCAGGCATCTTTTGGTGAATAACAAGCCTTTTTGCCATTCCTGTTTTCATTTGCAAGCTCTGCAGATATCTGAGTGATGCACTAAGGCTGCTTTACACCGGGACCTTAAAATGGCAAACACTAAATTTGCCTTCCCTCTAAGACCTTTGTTTATGGCCAGAAGGGGTTAAGGTCACCCTTGTGGGAAAAAAAAAAAGAGAGTTCATTTATTCCAAAAGCAGTTTTACTTAAATCCTGTAGGAATGTTGATTTTTCTATGTACAGTTTGAATTGTGCTCAGAAAAAGCAGCATCAATACTAAACACATGCAGAAAATGTACCTAGAGCCTCCTCTCTGTTTTCCCAGTCAACACACCATGGGATGGCCCTGCATTCTTCCCTCTGGACTCAGCATCCCTCTCTGCCTTTCACCTTGATTCAACTGTGTGTGTGAAAAACTATTCACTGCCATAGCCTCGGGATCACCAGAAAAACAGTATTTAAAGAGGGCACGTTCATGCTTAGATGGAGCTTTATTGCATTTTGATCTCTATATCCTTAAACCTATAAATAAACTCTAATGCTAAAATCAATTTTGAACTTTTTAACTTGATTTTTAAGGCCATCTCTGTCTTTTTTTTCCTTCCCCCCCTTCGTTAACTGGGAAGAGAGCACCCAAACAAAAGTCTGCATGGTGATTGTGCTCTGTAAGTTGCTATGCTCTTTTGCATAAAAGATTTTCCATATTACAGCAGGGGGCCCTTCCCTTGGTATGTCAGCAAGAAGAAGAAGAACATTCATTTCTTACACTCGCCTGTCATTTACCCCTTTTATGATTGAACCCTGTACCATCAAGACAATCACCAAAATGACAAAAGCTTTTGCAACTGAACACGTCTGATAATTGTGGTGTTTGGCTAAATTTAGGACTATCATTTAGGTTGCTACTGTAGTGTCCAATGGAGGAACAAAAAATAGAGAAGAAATGGTGTGTAATCCTATTTTACAGTCTGAGAAACTTTAGCAATCAGCTTGCATGATCCATTACCTTAAACAGCATTTCTAGTTTGTTAATTTTCTAGATTTTAAGGATTTTTTTGTTCATTCCATGGATTTGTGTTTTTTTACATACAAACCAGGTCTCTAAATGTTTCAAAGCAGCAGGTACATGTGTGTTTTCCTTCTCAGTTTGAATTTTGAGGTTAAAGCAATGCACCTTTGCAGAGCACCTGCAAAGCTTGTGCAAGCTCTGGTGTTCATGCATGCCTTGGGACATGAGGACTACGAGATCCTGTGTGACCTACTCTAGGTGGTTCTGCTCTGGCAGAGGGATTGGACTGGATGATCCTTCGAGATCCCTTCCAACCCTTGAGAGTCTGTGATGATTCTGTGAAGTCATATGGTCTAGATGACTTTTAAAGGTCCCTAGTGACCGAAACAGATTCTGTCATTCTACGACTCCATGACCTGCTCCATCAATGGGGAGATTCAACCAAGACTCTTTTCTAAAGAATACCAGTTAAAAGCAGGTTCTGATCTTGTCTTTTGACAGGCTGGAGGGTTGGACAGGGACAAATCTAATGAAATTCAACCAGGGCACATGTAGAGTGTTGCATCTGGGAAAGAACAACCCCATGGACCAGTACAGGATGGAGGATGAACCGTTAGAGAGTAGTGTAGGGGAAAGGGAGCTGGGGGTGCTGGTGGGCAGCAGGATGAGCATGAGCCAGCAATGTGCCCTCGTGGCCAAGAAGGCCAATGGCATTCTGGGGTGGATTAGAAGGGCTGTGGGCAGTAGGTGGCTCCCCCTCCACTCTGTCCTCGTGAGATAACATCTGGAATATTGTGTCCAGTTCTGGGCCCCTCAGTTCCAGAAGGACAGGGAGCTGCTGGAGAGAGTTCAGCACAGGGCCACCAAGATGATGGAGTGGAGCAGCATCCTTGTGATGACAGGCTGAGGGAGCTGGGGCTCTGCAGCTTGGAGGAGACTGAGGGGTGACCTCATTCATGTTTACAAATACACAAAGTGTGGGTGTCAGGAGGCTGGAGCCAGACTGTGCTCAGTGATGGCCAATGATAGGACAAGGGGCAATGGGTATAAACTGGAACACAAGAGGTTCCAAAGAAACACAAGTTAAAACTTGTTGAGGTGAGGGAGCACTGGCAGGGGCTGCCCAGATGAGTTGTAGAGTCTCCTTCTCTGTGGATGTTCCAAACCCATCCGGATGAGTTCCTGTGTGACCTGCTCTAGGTGGTCCTATTCTGTCAGGGGGTTGGACTGGATGAGCTTTCCAGGTCCCTTCCAGCCCTTGAGATTCTGTGATTCTGTAAATTGTGTTGAAATTTGCATTCCTACAGATATGAGACTAGTATGAGGAGTAGAATTGTACATTAGTTCAAAGAAACGAGCCCCAGATTGTGATGTATCGGTAAAACTATTTCAATCTATCAGGACAATTGAAAGCAATATAAACACTCCCTGTTTACCTCTAGTAATCACTACATGACTTGATTAAGCATAACCTGGCAAAATATGCACCACTTGGGGGACCCTACTCTGCACCTTGCCCAGGCAAATGCTCCAGAGAGAGCTTTTCAGCAGCTGTGCAATTCTAAGGCTTTGAAAACTTCACCAGTCTATAGCCCAACATGAATCAATACAACTAATAGTCTTAGACTGATATTACAAACATATAATTTTCTTCCAGAGCAGAAAAATCTTTCCATCAGATCAGAGACTGAAAGGAGAAATGATTTTATACAAAGTTCTTTCCAATGGTTATCATTGGCATATGTAGCTATTTAGGGCTTTCTGAAAGTAGGGTGAAGTTCTTGTTATTGATTTGATGTGTTTTAATGCATTTTCATGGCCTTTCAAAACACATTGTTGAAAATGCTATATTTACTTTGTTGCTGTGTAAAGACATTGGTATAATTCATATTTAACCTGCATACCTCCAGTATAAATCCTTCCTTCCTCATCCACATTGTATACACACTAGTCAGGAGCTCCATTCCCCTTCCCTTTCATACTGAACTGGAGGGAAACACCACATTCAAACTGGAAACACCACATTCAAACTGGAAACACCACATTCAAAGTAGGGTCCAGTAAATAAAGGAGTCATGAAATTCACAGGTTGCAGGCACATTGGAAGACAAAATACTTTTCAAGTTCCCTGCTGAGGGCTCATCTGGAGTCCTGTGTCCAGTTCTGGGCTCCTCAGCTCAAGAGGGACAGGGAAGTGCTGGAGAGAGGCCAGCACCGGGCCACCAAGGTGATCAGGGGACTGGAGCATCTTTCATATGAGGAAAGGCTGCAGGAACTGGGGCTGTTTAGTCTGGAGAAGAGGAGACTGAGGGGAGATCTCATTAACATTTAGAAATATCTAAAGGGTGGGTATCAGGAGGTTGGGACATCTCTCTTTTCTATAGTAGCTAGCAACAGGACAAGGGGTGATGGGATGAAGCTGGAACACAAAAAGTTCTGTTGAAACATAAGAAGAAACTATTTCCCTGTTCAGGTGAGGGAGCCCTGGCACAGGCTGCCCAGGGAGGGTGTGGAGGTTCCTTCCTTGGAGATCTTCAAGACCTGCCTGGACATGTTCCTATGTGACCTGATCTAGGTGACCCTGCTTCTGCAGGGGGGTTGGACTGGATGATCTCTAATTCCAACCCCTACCATTCTGTGATTCTGTGATTCCAGATGTATCTTAGTTTTATGGTTATTATTTGATCAGGAAGCTTGGGTGTGAAGGACAATGAAAAATGTGTATTTATGTAGTATGAGAGAGAAGAAAACTAATCCAGAACCCAGTGGGTAAATGATGGAGTTTGTCTGGAACAAATTCAGTGGCGCCGAGAAGGGATCAGGGATTGCTTCAGGGCACTGGTGTCAGTGGCATGTGATGGGACGTTTAGGTTTTGAAACACATCCTCCCCAATATTTCCAGCTTTTAGCTACCTATGAAAAGAAATGGCAATGTGGATCAAAATGTGAACTGAAGGAAATAGAGATCTCTTGTGCATTTGTCAGGATAAAGCTATTAACGGGACTGTAACTGTGATGAAACTTCAAGTCTTTGACTTTAATAATGGCTGATTATTAATACAGATGTTTTAAACTTCATTTTTTTTCAGATTGTGTTTTTTAATATTTAAAATGGGCTTTAAAATATGGCTATTATTAGGACTTGATGTAATGCTAGATTGCCATGTCCTTTGGATAGAGTATGTATGCATAGGAGTGGTGGCATACACTCCATCAAATATCCTCCCTGGAATTCAGTATGCAAATGATGGGACACTAAGGTCTGAAGTATGATGTTTGTAATGGAGAGTATGTAAAAACTATTCTTTTGGCTGATACACAGCTTTAATGAAGGATGGATGATAGTTATTAATGCCATGTTAAGATTTTGCTGCCTCGGCACTGGAAGGCTGGAGTGGCTCTGCTTTCTAACAGGGTTTAGTTATCCTCTGTGCACTGAGAGCTCTCCTACCTGCTGTGGTATCAAGCAGGGTGCTGTGGCACAGGGTGAGTCCCCATGATTGAATGCACAAGGCTTTTGGTGAACTGAAATTTAAACCTTGCCAGAGGTGATATGTGTTACCGTGAGTGGTTGTATGAATGCATTTGTGTGTAGGAGCTATAGGCAAGGACAGAGCATGTGGTCCCAGCAGCTGCAACAAGCCTCTGGGGCTGCAGCAGCTGCAGGGCTGTGCTATGGAGCTGGGGGAAGAGCTCATCCTTGTAGCAGTTGCACTATGGTTTCTACATTCCTTGTGTTTGTGAGCTTGGGAAGCTGTTGGCAGCCTCAGAGACAGTTTGTGAGAAGACCCAGCTACTATGAGCTGGCTGAAATGGACCTTGGTGCAGATTGTCAGCATCAAAGGGGTGACCAGCTGCTGTGGCTTTGAGAAGCTAAACTCAAATTCAGCATCTCTGCACTGGAGTCACTTCTGCTTGTCTTGCAGCCAGCCTGAGCTGGGCAGATGGAAGGCATGTGTCTTGCTGGAGATCACAGAATCACAGAGTGAGAGGGATTGGAAGGGACCTCTATAGGTCATCTAACCCAATCCTCCCTTGCTCAAGCAGGTCCACCTAGATCAAGTCACACAGGAATATGTACAAGTGGGTTTGGAAACCTCTAGAGAAGGAGCCTCCACACCTTCCCTGGGCAGCCTGGGCCAGAGTTCCCTCATCCTCACAGGAAAGAAGTTTTTCCTTAAGTGGAACATGTTGTGTTCTAGTTTTGTGTCCAGGTCAGACAGTAAGTTACCAAGCATTATGAAGATGAGATACTTGGACCTTTTATTGTCTTAAAACCATATGCTCCCCTCCTTTGTATCTTTTAGGAGTGGCAGGTGAGTAGAAGCCACCTCCTTCCAGAGCAAAGGTGGCTGGCAACAGGGTAAATGCCACCACCCCTTCCCAGAGGGTGCTCTGCTGCCTCTGACAGTTACACAATAGAGAAGGCTCTGGGGAAAATGAGTCTTTGGGAACATCCATTTAGCTTCTCATCAAGCCTTGATGGCACTGCTCAGCCTAACGTAACACTAACTCCTGCTTTTTATGTGGTGAGGTTTCCTGGAGGGCTGGTTCAGTAAGAAGTCCATGGGTCAGTAAAAGTAGTGGCCATTAGCCACTTTTCTGGAGATTCCAGAGGTTATTCAGTGGGTAATCAGAAGACTTTGTACTCTCAACAAACCTCCCAAATGTCTGGATGCACATAGTCCCTACCCTTCTCTAGCTGACGGTGTCAACATCCCTTGCCACAGCCATGGGATGAGGCAGCACTGGCAGATAGGTAGAAGTCCTGTCTGGCTGGGGAGAGGAATTTTGTCTTTGTATCAAGACTTTGTACCTTGATGGCCCTAGCTGTCCCAGTCCTTCATCTCCTCCAGGATCCTGCTGGCTGCCCTGCTCCCATCCTCTTCCCTATGTGCCCTCTGCAGCCTCTTTGGTGCTGCCACCACCCCTGGGTTTGCAAAACCACTGGAGCACTGTGGGCTGACAAGGTGGTGTGATGACTGTCTCCAGCACAGCATTTGGCTGAAGCAGGGCCTGGAGGGGGCCTTGGGTTTGCTCAGAAACCCTCTGCTAATGTACATCGTCCTGTGTGCTCTGGCTCAGGTAGCAGACGCAAATCATTTAGGGAGAGATCAGCAAAGGAGACTTTGTTTGGTGGCACTGATGGGGTTTTGCACCTCTGGAGAAACAGGAACCCTCTTGCTTCCTGAAAACTAAGAGCAACTTTCCCTGAGAGGTTCATATTTTACAGGAGGCACGTCAACTTGCTGTCCTGATTATACAGCTGCTAGCCTAGTTCTGGGAAACGAGTGCATGAAAATGAGTGCAGAAAATGAGCCTTCTAATAAGGCTCAAAGACTTTGAACTTCCCCTATTGTCACCGTAGGTCTTCCCCCTACTTGCTTAGCAGAGGCAGAACTATTCAGCTACAATCAAATAATGCAAATGACCTGAAGGAAATTCATCCTAGAGACACTTGCTGGATACACTGCTAATATGGTTTCCTCTCTTTCACTATTCAACCAGAATCTAGGATGACCTTTCCAATGAAACATAAAACCTACAATGTGCACCCTTACTAATGTATTCTAATGCAATTAGTTCATACAAAAGGCTTGTTAAATTTGCAGTATCTGCTTTCACCTTTACAATAATTGCTAGTGATCCCAAACCATAAGTGTGTGTCATTCTGCAAGCCTCCTGAACTGTAAATAAAATGGAAAGTTTATTTGATGACTCTCCTGCCTGTCTCCTCAACAGTCCTGCTTTTCTCACAGAGGTGTTTGCATGAAGCATACCAGAGGCTTAAGTCTGGCTCAAGAGAGAGGGTCAAAAGAAAAGACATAAGCTACAGCGAGGCGTTAGCAGGAATGATGCTGCCAGTCCTCATCCTTGTGCTTTTAGGGGGCAAGGAAGGAAGTGATAAGGTTAATGAGAAATATGGAGGCTTATAGCATTTGCTGGGGAAATAAGAGGGATGCTCCTCTCTCAGTTGTGTTTATCACGTTACAATCTCTTCTAAACAGTTTTGTCACACAGAGAGGCCCATGAATAATTACCTCCTTATAGCTCTTGAGTCGTGTGGGGAAGTTGCCATCCCGAATAAATGTCCTCTGTGCCATTAAGTTGCCATGTGACAGAGCTCTAAGGGCTTCTGGAGGAATGGATGGGTGGGATGGTGCCATAAGCAAGTCTGGTTCGTTAACTGAAGTCAACTCATCAAGCTCACTGGGATACAGTCAGCATGACTGTCTGAGGCAGCCCTGACTTCTCCCTGCTAGCACAAAATCCACCCAGTGTGGGATGACAGTACAGCAAAGTACTCTGAGTATCTGGGTGCTTCAGAATGGTTTGACACAGTAATTTTGCCCATAAATGAATGAAAGTAGCATCAGTTAAGTGATTCTGCTCCACAATTTCTCTTATTGGTGACTGTTCCCTGAAGTTTCAGAGGCAGAAACAGGCATGATCTTGCATTTTTGCTCTGAATTGTTACCATTACATGAATTGCTACTATTACTTTGGTAAACCTTCCTTACTCTGAAGTCTTTTTTCACCTGAAAATAACTTTGCTACCAGCAGAGAGTCACTGCATTGCACTGAGACAATCCTACATTTCAATTCCCCCACTCAGGAAAAGAGTTTTTCTAAGAAACTGAAGTAAGGTCTGGGAGAAATGATTTTTTTTCAATCTAGTAAGTTTATGTGCTCGAGTAGGGTGGAACCAGGGTCTCCCACAGCCCTCCTGTGAGACCAAACCAGAGCATCCACAAACCCATCTGGGAAATTCTTTGTGACTTTTTTTGGATAGAGTAAATCTGAGAGGAGGTGCCTAACTCCAGGAGAGGACTGTCACAGCCGACATAAGGCCACAGGAAGATGGTTATTCTATGATAGGTTCTCTTCTCCAACAAAGAAAACTTTTTAAGGTGGAATTTGGAGATTTTCTACACTTGCTTAGGATTTGCAGATGCCTATCAGCCTTACTGCTGCTAGGGCTGCAAGCAGCCTGAGGGCACACACATTGTGCATCAGGGGAGGTTTAGAATGGACATTAGGAAGAACTTTTCCACCCAGAGGGTTATGAAGCATTGGAAGGGGCTGCCCAGGGAGCTGGTGGAGTCACCATCCCTGGAGGTATTCAACAGACACTCAGATGAGGTGCTGGGGGACATGGTTTAGTTTAGTGATGGGCCTGGCAGTGAAAGGTTAGAGGTTGGACTTGATGATCTTAAAAGTCTTTTCCAACTGTAATGATTCTATGATTCTATGTGTACAGAAGCATCCTCTGTGGCACAGGTTCAGGGAGCCCGACAGCAGAGTGAGTGACGCCCCTGCAGAGTCCAAGTCCTACCATGCGCATTGGAGACAGGATCAAGTGCTCCTTGCTTGGCTATGTTTTAATCCAGACACTGAAACTACCCCATGCATGCCTCTGGCTGGCAACAGACATTCTCTGCAACCAAAGATCCACCCCACACGCAGTGGGATGCCCGGGAGTTTCAGTACTACAGGGCTCGTTAATGACAGTGGTGTAGCATCTCCTTATGGATACACCCATGATGAATCACTGCCTCAAGTAAACTCTGGGGCTGAGCAAGGAGTTCAGGTGCAATTCTTTTAGATGCCCACAAGTGGTTTTGTTAGTGCTAGACTTGCCCTACTGCAGCTGTAGTTGCTGAGAAGCAGTTTTGTTGAGACAAGAGCTGCCTCAGGTTGCCCATTGTGTACATCTTGCCCCTTTGCTTTGTGTTCCATTAGGTTTGGTTGAAGAACTGGCAGATTACAGCTGATATCAAGGTATATGTTGGCTTTTTACCCCATTTGTTTGTATAGGTTCTCAGTTACAGAGAAATAAATGAATCCAGCAAGCACACAAAGAAGAGTTTACCCTTCTTTGTCATTAGCTTTTTACTATTCACATTCTCATGTGTCCTGTGTTTTTCAATGCCAAGCCTTCCCCTCGCTGTCTAAACAGAGAAGTTCCACTATTTATTTATTTTTCAACATCAATATTTAATTATGGGCAGTTCCTAATTATCTACTGCTAATCTAAAATAGGAAGATGAAGTCCTTGATTCGACAAGCTGCCTTCTAAAGCCGAGGGGAAATGCTGCTGTGCAAGAACTGTGACCTGCATGGGATAGGCTTTCTTTGAATTTTCCTTAAAGAGTGGTATCTGCAATGACTGACTTGAAAATCCCTCCTCAAATATACTGTCAAATAGCTGTTACACCAAAGTATTTGACTTGCTTTGGTTGTTGTTATAAAATCGGAGGGAGAAATGGGCTTTTGGCAGGTATAAATGGGTGAAATCAATGCAGCTGCAAAGCTGGGGATCCATTCCTGTGGTGTCTGATGAGCAAGAAGTGAACTCTACATTTTATCCCTGATGCAGGTCAAGAACTGCCTGTTGCTATAACCTACGTTGCTTTGATGAGTTGTGCTGTTAGTTTGGGCTTTACCTTCCTGAATGGCACGTGCCCATGCCACATAGAATCATAGAATGGTAGGGGTTGGAAGGGACCTTTAGAGATCATCCAGTCCAACCCCCTGTGGAAGCAGGTCAACCTAGATCAGGTTGCATAGGAACGTGCCCACCCTCAAGCCTGAGTTTCCCTACTTGATACTTTGATCAGCTCATCCTAAACTAGAGCCAAGGCACTAGCTGAAAGGCGAGGAACCCAGGAACTTGGGCTTGAATACACATCAGAGCTCACAGGATTGTGTTGGCTGTGACAGCACCTTTATGGTCAGTGTGCAGGAAAGGTTTCCTTGTGCTGTTTCCTGTGCTGAATGGATGGGATTGGGATTACTATCAGGAGACAAGGGAACCTGCCAGCTGGCAGAAGGTATGTGATTAGAGAGGACCCTAGGGTAAGGTGATTCCCAATGGGGCTTATAAGGGAGCTCGTACTGATGAAGCAGCACACATTACCGGCTTCCACTGCTGGGAAGCTGGGGCTGGCATCACTGCAGACACTCCCCACCAGTGGATGTTGCTGCAGGCACATCAGAATTTCTTAATGTAGTGAAGAAGAAAGGGGGGAAGGGGACAGCAGGGAAGAGAAATCAGGGGGAAAACGTATAAAAAATTCACTACATAAATTAGCTGCGCTTCTTGCAGCAAAACTAACAGTTTCTTTTGAATGTGAATTCTGTTGCTTCTCTTAACTAAATGCCTAAAGGAATTGTATCACATAATATACAAGGGTAATTATTAAAAATGCATAAATAGTCTTGTAGGTACAAAAAGTTGCAACTTGTCTCCAGCAAAACATTAAAAGGTTTGCATATGTCAATGAATTACAGGCTGTTTGCTTTTAATCGCTGCTATTTTGGGAGTTCCTGTAAGGATGTTTTTAGAAGAAACACATTTGGTAATTGGAGGAGGCTGCCCCATTGTAATGGGCAGTTGAAACCCAAAGGAGGCCTAGTGAGGATTATTCAGGGTGTCTAACGGTTTTGGCTCTGGCTTTGGGTGTTAAGTATCGGCTAACATGTTTATGCCTGGCCTTCAGATGTCCAGACACAAAGGCTCTTTTCTTCTGCTCCTGGCAAGAATCCAGGCCAATCTTCGAATATTTGCCCATCCTCCTCTTCTGTATCCGACCCATCATTGAGGACAGTGTTTCTCTTGGAGTTTCATCTGAAAAACACTACAGCAAAGGAATGCTCACTGACCCAGAAGCCCAGTGACAAGAAGAGGGAATTATATGTGTATGAATGTCTGCCTTTGGGAGGGGGAAAAAAAGAGTGCACGGAAAGAGAACTACAACAAATCCAAAGTTTCTCTCCAAATTGAGCCACCTGCATTTTTTCTTTTCTAAAAGTCAGACCTGGTGGGACTTTCTTGGATATTGTTTTATTTTAAAGGCAAAATATTATGTAAAGGCAGCCTTCTTACTATTACAGCTCTGAGATTTGAGAACTAGAAAATGTATGTTTGTGTTCAAGAGCGCGGGCATCAGTTGAGATTGATACTTGGAGATTATCCTGAGCTAGAATAATGTATTTATAACTAGGGTCAAAGGGATTACCCAGATGAATAAAACCTAGCAGGATCAGGCTCTGTTGCTTACAGCCAGCCAGGAATGGATAATGTGATACGAAACCAGACCTTTTTGTCTTGTTTTCTTCAAGCTTACACATCTAATTTCAGTCCCTGCGTTTAAAGCTGTTAAGAGCATTTGATGCAGTCCTTAATATTGCTCTATATTTTCTTTCTGATTCTGTATTTTTGACCCCAACCTGCAGTTCCAGCTGATGCACAAAGGAATGAGTGCTTCTTGCAAGCAGCTAGGAGCCACTTTCTGAGGATTCACTTTATAAGAGATGAGATTACCAATATGAACATTGCAGGTTCAGTCACATGGTTCGGCATCCCAGTGTTCCAATGTTTATGTTAGAAAAGATTAGAGAGACACAACTTGCATCCAGCTAAGTCCTCATGTTTCTCAGTTTCCACAGATATGCACAGTTATCTATGATGTATCTTCTCAGCTTAAAGTCTGATGCACTATGAGAAATGGCGACCATAGAACACAAAAAATGTGTTTTACTGGTTAAGAAGATGGGAAAGAAAATCAAAGGTATTCTTAAGTCTTAATCCTTGGTTTCTGCATTCAGGCTTTGTTTAAAAAACCACAGTTCATCACCTGCTTACAAGAAGTATTTGGTTACTGAGAGTATTTGCATGGTGTGTTAATGTCCTTCTAATGGAGTCAATGTGGGTTTTTTATGACTCACTAAAAAATCCCAAATCTTTGGACGTTCATCTGTCTCTGGCTCTGCTGAAAGACACTCTGCTTTCCTTATTCCACATCTCCAGTCAATGCAACCACCTCCAGATTTTCGGCAAGGGAGAGCAACAGAAGCTAAGTTAACTGACAGAAAAGAGCTGGAAGGCAAGTCGCTCTAATTATGCAGGTAGCACTTCCAGCACTGTTGTGTCTGCCTTCTCCCATTAAAAAGTGATCTGAGTGAAAAAACTGAAGGACCAGCCATCATTAATGCCCTCACAAAAGTTACTCCCTGTCCCTCTGCTGCTGAAGCAAAAGCAAAAAACTCCAACCGGTTTCAAGAGGAGCAGGATTGGGCCCTTAGGCTGTACATAAGTGTCTGTGTTGGAAAAGAAAATGTACCATGTTGGATGCTTCTTATAATATAAGATTAGATCAAATCCTTTCAGTGCCCTGAAGGTTTATACCTTACCTTAATGCTGGGCTACCTGTGGCAGATAGCGAGTGAATGCCTGTCAGCATGGATCACCCTCGCAGCGTTCACTACAAATGTACAATTCTCGTTTTGCAGGGCTTGAGATTTCTTTAAAAGTAGAGTCTGGTGGGAATGGAGTGTAACTAAAAGACAGGTAGCTTCAATTTTTACTTGATCAATTGGCACGTTGAAGGTATTTTCTATGGAGTGATGCCTGACAAGCAACCAACGGACATCCAGAAATTCAGTTAGTTGTTAGTCTTCTCATTGAGGTGCATGAAAACTATTGTGTGGCTAGTCTGAGGGAATGGTTTGCCAGGCAAATAAACTCTCATTTTCAACAAAGGCAAAAACATGCTGATGTTTATGGCGTAAAAAGAATAACCCTGACCCGTCTTTAATTTTTCCATGAAGGAAATGTTCTCTCTGGAGTGTGACCTTATTTCATGAGCACTCAGTGGCCACAGTTGTGTGGAGCTCCTAAATCATAGAATCACAGAATGATAGGGTTGGAAAGGACCTTTAGAGATCATTTGGTCCAACCTCCAAGCAGAAGCAGGTCCACCTAGATCAGGTCACACAGGAACATGTCCAGGTGGGTCTTGAAGACCTCCAAGGAAGGAGCCTCCACAGCCCCTCTGGGCAGCCTGGGCCAGGGCTCCCTCACCTGAACAGTGACATAGTTGTGTCTTCTTGCCGTTGGTCTTCAGGCTGGTGACCAACTCTGGCACCTCCTATACACTTGGGCTCCTGGGTGCTGGTAAGCACCCACGGCATGTCCCAATCCTGCCGAGGAAACTGGGAAATATGGTGATTAGACTTGATTAGAACAAAAGAGAGCACACCAAAAATAACTACATATTGGTGGGTGTTGTGTTAGCCTCCCTAGAGTGATTGGATGCCCAAATCCTATTGAGTTTGGACAGCTGGTTGGAGCTTCCCCAGATTCACTTCTCTGTTTGAGGACAGAGCTTTGCTTTTGCATTTCACGAGCCATCTTACCTGAATGGCCACAATGTAGAGATCTGAGGCTTCTCAGAAAGCAAACATGCCTTCATACCAAACTCCAAGCCAAACCCAGTCCCAAGTGTTATGAGTTGGGGCAGGAGGCACAGGGAGGCTGAAGAGAGCTGCACTTTCTTCTCCCCTCAAAACACTGTGTTTTCAGCTATCTTGCCCTCGCATCCCAGGAGAGTGTGCTGCTGTCTGATGAACTGCCCAGTGGCCTGGAGCATGGTCATGCCAACAGCAAACCCCTGCCTGGCTTTGCCCCTGCATAATCTGCAGCCATAAGTGCTTTACTGAGTGATACCCAGATGTCCTTACCAGCCCTTCACCTTCCAGCAGAGGACAAATCTGCACAAGGCTGACGGCTCCCAGGCTGAGGTTAAGGAGGTGAACTCTGAAGACTTCTCTCTTTCCCTCTGCTCTGCATTTTATGTAGGAAGCTGACAGAAATGAAATGGGACAAAGTGTTTCCACCCCACACTTTCATGAGTGGCATTTTGAGCCACTCTTTTTTTTTTTTTTCCCCTTTGGAATTAAAAGCTGTTTTTTACATAAGTAACATACAATAAGTTGGTGAATACCAATTAAAATCATATTTCACAAAATTAGACTCTCAGTTGCCTGTTCTATTGAATATCAGTCGGTAATAAGCTTTCCTCATTTCCCTGAGCATGTAATTTTTCCCTTGAATTCTTGAGTCACTGCTTTGATCACTTCTTGATTGCTTAAAGGCTGTGAGTCAGTAATATTTCCCAGTTTCGTTGTCACATCAAAGATCTTTGAGGGGTTTTCTCCAATAGAAGGCAGCCAAGGTTCCTGGTTGACATAGTTCATCACCGTGCTGAAGCTATGCTGCACAAATGAAAATAGGGAATAATGCATCACCTTTAGCCATTCGTGTAATGATTTGAATAATATGTATCACCTCCTTAAATGGGCCAGCTGCTACACAGCATTTTTTTTTCCTTCTTGAATTTTAACACTTGAAAATACAGAGGGCAAACATTAAACAGGAAAGGTGATTTTTATCCAGACATGCTGATGAATGGAAGAAAAGGCAGTCCCTTTCCTCTGTTTACAGGGTTTTTTTGCTGTTGCTTTATTCAGACATTTAGGACAGGAGGGATTCTGGTGTCGAGAAGCCTCATGTTTTTACAGAAACATGATTGAATGTGATGACATGCAAAGTGTGACAAAAGCCCCCCCACAATAGAAACAATTTGTGCAAGGATTCAGACTTTCAGTTTGGTACAGCTGTTCACATCCCACAGTGGCAGTTTTGATCAGCTTAAATTGTAGGCGTGCCCCACCACAAGCACCCCAGGTCCTGGTATCCTCCTCTTTGGCAAAACTCTGTCACATTTCCAAAGCAGCTGGGTCAGAGCAAAATGAGGGCCAAATTACAGCAGCTCAGGATTCTCCTTGGCTTATGGGAAAGGGGAAAGTCTATTTCCCCACCAGCTGCTGTGATCCAGGTAAGGATTGTGTCACCAAAGCCTCTGGGCTTTCATCTCTGGATGCAAAATCCTGCAGTGCTGAAAAAGGGGCATCACACTCAACCCCACCTGAGACATTTGAATCTTAATCATAGAATCATAGAATGGTAGGGTTGGAAGGGCCCTTTAGAGATTATCTTGTCCAACCCCTCTGCAGAAGCAGGTCCACCTAGACCAGGTTGCATAGGAATGTATCCAGGTGGGTCTTGAAGACCTCCAAGGAAGGAGACTCCACAACATCTTTGTTCTCCTTTCTTGGTGTGAGAGTCATGACGTGCCCAACCACTCCTTGGGGATGCATTGGAGGGACTCTCATCTCCCACAAAGGGAGAAATGGGTGGGAGAAGAGACTTGCTTTGGTATTACCTGAAAGTAAAAGCTGTCTTTGAAGAAGGGCTATTTAGTCTGGAGAAGAGGAGACTGAGGGGAGATCTTATTAAGGTTTATAAATATCTAAAGGGTGGGTGTCAGGAGGTTGGGACATCCCTTTTTTTCTATAGTAGCCAGCAACAGGACAAGGGGTAATGGGATGAAGCTGGAACACAAAAAGTTCCACTTAGAAGAAAAAACTATTTTACTATGAGGGTGAGGGAGCCCTGGCCCAGGCTGCCCAGAGGGGTTGTGGAGGCTCCTTCCTTGGAGGTCTTCAAGATCCACCTGGACACGTTCCTGTGTGACCTGATCTAGGTGACCCTGCTTCTGCAGGGGGGTTGGACTGGATGATCTCTAAAGGTTCCCTCCAACCCCTACCATTCTGTGATTCTATGATTATGTGATTCTATGATTCTATGATTCTATGATTCTATGATACAAAGTGTGTGGCAAATTTAACTTCTTCAGGAGCTGCATTTCCAGCGTGAACTTCACTGCTGTAATTCCTGGAGCAAATAAATTACAATGGGAAGGTATTTAAAGGGACACTGTCACCTTACAGCTCCAATGCTGCAAACAAACAAATGTCTTTCCCTGTGTTACAGATCCCACCTTCACATTATTAAAAGTGAAAGAATTTTTAAAAATCCAATTTACTTGTCACTCTTTCTGCTTTGTTTACTGGCTGTGTTTTCTCACCGTGGACAATGGAAATCAATGAAGTCAGGTTCGCCCGTGTTTGAGTCACTTTCACTTTTAGGTGTTCGGGTTTAGGGCAGAAAGTTCAGGGGAATGGTTATTTCATCAAACGTGACTGTTTTCACTTGCAATTAAAAAAAATCAATGGCAACGTTTCTATTCAGGCATATGTTTTGTAAAAGCCTGCTTCTGTGAGGTTTGAACTCTGGACCAACCTTGGCAGTGTCCTTTGAAAGATGTGGCTAAGTAAAATCTAGTGGCAATAAAAAGAAATACTTTTCCCTAGCATGGCAGATGGGAGACCAGCTATGCAGGAGGATCCCATTTTTATGGGTATTGCATAAATAAGGGATAAAATATGGCTGCAGCCTCTGAAAAAGAAGGGGTAGATACATCCCTAGCAGGAACAAGGATAATGAGACACTAATATTCAGCAGTTTGAGCCATGATTTCAGCAGCCCAAGAAACCACCGTTGGTGTAGATAACGTGGCAAAGGCTGTTCTGCAAAGGAATATGAAAGCAGATAAAGGAGTAACTTTGCAGATATTTACATGAGATTCTCATAAGCACAAGGGGCAGCTTTTGATCAAAGGATATAAATCTGGCTGAATCTAAATGTGATGGGTTTTTTTTTCCCTTACACTGGAGTTCCCTATTCTGTGCTACAGCAGGAGGGCTCAATTTAGGTCCTCATAATAGTATGCAAAACTAGCAAAATCTATCCCAGCTGGGGCATGCTCTCTAGGTAAGGCTTCCTTCTTGCTCCATCAGGACTTCAGGGAGAAAGAGGGAAACACAGAAGTGCTGTTAGCATTCTGAAAAGCAACCCTAACCTTCTGCTGCCACCCATGTCAGAAAGGATTTCGGGACTGGGCCTCGAGGTTCTGTTTTCTTTTCCTTTCAGGCTATTGTGTTCCAATGAGATGCTGTCAGTAAAGTCTCAATTGTAATAAAAGCACAACTACAACTACAAGCACAAGTCAACTACAGGAATTTTCAATCTCAAATACTTTTTTGTTCATAACACTTTAGTGGAAATGTCAGTGGTTCCAAGAAACTTTGTGGTTTACTATTGACTGAGATGACCAGAGCCAGGGTGCCCCTTGTGACCTGACTCTCCCTTCTTCTTTGCTGAAGTTTAAGAAGTGGTTGGACACGTGTTTGTACTCAGCATGACTAGGCACTGTAATTCACATATATGGACTACTCATTTATACTGTGTTTGGTGCACAACCTTGCAAAAGCCAAACCATCCAAAGTAGTTGATCAGGGATGGATTGGTTCCTTTTTTCTTAGAGAAGTGATGAACCTCCCAAATCCAGGCTCAAAACAATAGAAAACGGTAGCTCCAAGTTTCAAATACCAAGCATTGGAAGATGCCTGGATCAGAGTCCTGCATAGTTCTCCTTCTGGATCAAGTGCTAAAGGTCTTACCCCAAAAAAGTTGAGTTTTTTTGTTGTTGTTTAAATATGATGAGAGTACAGAGTTCATGGAGTGAATATTGCTTCATCAAGTAGCACCTGCATGCCTTTCAGTCACTGCTCCTCCCAACGAGCTCGTGTTCCTGCAGGCAGCATCTAATTGCTATACATACCTGCAGCGTATCATTCCCTTCTTCTCCTTAACATAAAACTTTGGCTTTAGAGGAAAATGACATCTGTTATTCCTGACATTTCTGAATCACCCTCTGTCACTAGGTGACACCAGGCAGGGTGGCAAGAGGAGCAGATCAGGTTGCTTCCATGTAAGCTGGCAAATTGCAGGGCCACCAGCTCCCCTCTAAGGCATCATGGGCAGGAAACTCCCAAACAGTGAACCCTCTTGTATTGGCAAACTGGGAGCTGTTTTTAAAGGGAGGAGAAATGTGGGATAAGAAAAGAAGACCTTGTAGAATATTCCAATCTCTATTCATGGGACTTGTGATAAAAACGACCTCATGTGTGTCACAGTGCAGCAAACAGAGTTGAAGAATGTGGTCTGGTGGCCAAGAGGTGGGTGTTTCAGGGACCACCTGGGAATATTCGAATCACACAGTGGCTTATTTTGATGTTCTTTCTTATTCCTGACAGCACAGGGTTTAGAGAGGCTCTTTGAGTGGGATGGAGACACTGAAGTTTTAGTATGGATAACTCAGCTGCAAGCCCTCAGGGGCCAAACTTCTTGGGGAATGTAAGCACTCAACACAGTCTTCTGCAATCAGTACCATAACTGCCTTTAAAATACTTCTGTTTCCTTAAAAGAAAAAAGAACCTTTGGAGATGAAACCTACCTCCAACATTGCTACTGTTACACACAGTTGCTGCAAAGCTTAGAGTGACCCAGGGCACCTCTTTGTCCAACCTGTTCAGAAACTTCCCCGTTCTCTCATTTTCACCACACGACACCAGTTACTTTGTCTTTCCAGTGCATCCTAAAATGAACGAGCATGTGGGTACCAGCTGAATTGCTCAGTTTCTCAACCCAGCTCCCATCCAAACCTTGCTGAGGGAAGAAGCCTATGGGTTCTTATGGCCAGCTTCAAGCTTTGAGACATGAGATGATTGTTACAATGGGATTTTTATTATCGATGTCACAGATATGATACTTGCTACTGACATGCAAGTTTCTTGTGAATCTGGCAATCCAAAACCTGTATCAACAGTGGTATGCTTAGGATATAGCAAACATAGCTTTTGGCCCTGACATGTCATCATCTGCTCAGCCCTCAGGGATGTTTCCAACTCCTGTATTTCTGACTTTTTCTCTGCTTGCAGCTTTGCAGAGATCAGCTCTGGGATGGAGCGAGTGGGAATTGCAAAGCTCCTCTCCTGTAACGAAAGCTTTCGTAACTGCCTGCATCTGGCTCTTTGTCTGCTTTTTTTGGAGAGGCCCTACCCTCCTGTGTGGACACAAGAGATTTCAGCCGAAACACAGGTCCCCCTTTCGCTGTCTCCCCCCTCTACCTGAGACTTAAGAGGAAATCGAATGCTGCAATATAAGCATGTGGGTTACACTTGTGTTTAGTTCAATGGCCTCTTCTTTCTAACAGTTTACTTTGTCTCTTCTAATTCAAGCATGTCAGTAGCAAGTATCATATCTGTGACATCGATAATAAAAATCCCATTGTAAATGGCGGGGTGTCATTTTCCATTCTGCCTAAACAATCCCGAGCTTTGTACTTTCTGGAGTGGCCTCTGTCTTTCACAGGTGACATTTGCAAATGGGGCTCTGCATGTGTAAACTGTCTCATTTCCATACGTACAAGCTAGCTCACTTTGTGTCAATGAAGAGACTAGTCTGTGGCGGGCAGAAATTTGGCTGGATCAAGTTTACCATGAGGGAGCATGTCCTTCTTCCTTTGCAGGTGTATCAGCCTGGAGGAGGGCTGGTGGAAGCCCTCTGTGTGATACCTGGCCACATCAAGTGCAACTCCATGCTCTTTGTTTAGAAGGGAAAATTGGGAAGCCGTGCACAAGCTTTTCTTGACGTGCTTTGGCCTGGGGTGCCAAGGGAAACTGATATCTGACTTGTGTGGAAGGCTGATGGTGGCACTTCCAGAGCTCTGGAGCAGCTGGACCTCTCTACATACTCTCAGAGATGTGGAAGATGCAGCTGCTGGTTGAAGAGGGCTGGTTTTGAGCCAGCCAAGACCTTTTCTGCATCAGCACTGTGACTCTTTCTGTGGTTCTGCCAGAACTGCTGTGGCAATGCTGAAGCAACCACGCTCCCTCCTCAGAAGAAGTTTCATTTTCAGGAAATGTGGCCCTTGGGAAGGTTTGGTTTACTGAGTAGGGGGTCAAAATTGTGTATTTTCACTATCTTATCCCTCTTAGACTTACACCATCGTTTATGTACTCTCAAAAAGCACACCAATTACTCTAAATATGCACCGACATAAAGTAAAGTAGCTAAAAAGGAACAATTAGAGACTATTTGGCACGGTTACAGCATCTGTGAAAAAGACATCTTTTATGTGTAACACAATTTGTCCAGAATTACTGAAAATATCCAGGGCTGTTTTTATGAAGTAATTTGTCACATTAAACTAAAAAAAAAAAACAAACCCACCCTAAGGTTATGTGGGACATGAAAAGAAACTCCCCGAAGGTCGAAGCAATTAAATATTGGAACAGCCCATCAACCCAGAGGTCGCTGAGGCCTCATCTAATGAGAACGTTCAAACAGGAGGAAATCCTGCAATCGTCTCTACTCATTTCTTGACCAGGTTAAATACCCATTTGATGTCCTGGCACATCACAGCCAATGGAAAAATCCCCGTGGGCTTGATTGAAACTGCTCTTTTTTTTTCTACCCCTGAAGTTTAATAAAAGCTTTGCATTTCAAACAAGTAATAGTTTGCATCTTCTATGAATTCCTGTAAACCAAAAGACTGGTTTAAAACCAAACTGGGAGCACTGGCTGATTCCCCAGAGGCTGTGCTGCTATTCAGCAGGATCTCGGCCAGCTTGAGAGTTGGGCACAGAGGAACCTCCTGAGGTTCAACAAGGACAAGGGCAGAGTCCTGCAGCTGGGGAGGAACAACCCCGTGCTCCAGGACAGGCTGGGGGTCGAACTGCTGAAGAGCAGCTCTGCAGAGAGAGACCTGGGAGTGCTGGTTGATAATAAACTGCCCATGAGCCAGCAATGTGCCCTCGTGGCCAAGAAGCCAATGGCAGCCTGGGATGCATCAAGAAGAGTGTGGGCAGCAGGTCAAGGGAGGTTCTGCTCCTCCTCTACTCTGCCCTACTGAGGCCTCATCTGGAGTCCTGTGTCCAGTTCTGGGCTCCTCAGCTGAAGAGGAACAGGGAAGTGCTGGAGAGAGGCCAGCACAGGGCCACCAAGATGATCAAGGGTATAGAACATCTTTCATACAAGGAAAGGCTGAGGGACCTGAGGCTGTTTATAAATATCTAAGGGTGGGTGTCAGGAGGTTGGGACATCCCTCTTTTCTATAGTAGATGGTAACAGGACAAGGGGGATGGGATGAAGCTGGAACACAAGAAGTTCCATTTAAACATAAGAAAAAACTTTCACTGTTTCAGTGAGGGAGCCCTGGCCCAGGCTGCCCAGGGAGGGTGTGGAGGCTCCTTCCTTGGAGGTCTTCAAGACCCACCTGGACACGTTCCTGTGTGACCTGATCTAGGTGACCCTGCTTCTGCAGGAGGGTTGGACTAGATGATCTCTAAAGGTCCCTTCCAACCCTACCAATCTATGATTCTATGAACTATCATTAGCATGTTCAGTAGGTTTGTTTTTCTTTCTTCCTCTGTATCAATATTAATAGCTAACATTTGGCTCTTGTGAACAGATCCACGTTTAATTGTTTCCGAGGGAACGTATGTGTTCACGATCGAAAAAGTACTTCTGCAGAAAGCAACTTGAGAAGAGACTGGTCCAATGGGAGGGGAGTGTTTATAACAAATCTGGCAGAGACTATAGCATGCTTTAGCATTCAGACAAATCTTTTCATCATTTGGAAATCTCAGTAATAAAAAGGACTTGTCAGTAACGATCTGAGAATTTGTGTGCTGCCCTAACCTTCAGGAAGCAGATGGAATAAGATTTATAAATACCTCCCCTTTAAAACTGATTTAGAAAAAAAAAATGCCAGGTAAGCTCTTACAGATTTGTGGGAAGAACTATCTAGGTCAAGTGTTGCAATATTTTTTTTGTGACCCTCAAATGGGCAAACTGTTTGAGAGCTGGTAATGATCACACAGCACACAGCAGTTTCTTGTCGTTTCTTCACCTCGATGCTTTGCTGCCTCTGTGTTTTCATTAACACTGCTCCCTCCTGTTTCCTACTCCTCCATCCCTTGTTTTTTACATTTTGTACTTGGTGAACGGATACCTGATAAATGTTGGACTATGCTGAGTTGTCAGAAAATGACATTCCATAGGTTATAATTTCTGTAGGCATTTCCCTGCTTTAAAGGAGGTGCTTTTACTACAAACAAACAAAGCCCCCACACCCCCAAAACAAAACAGAATCTATGTCTTTGTGAAAGATTTGTGTATTCAATGTATCTTTAGACTGAAGGACAGAAGGCAAAATAAGTTTGTGAGACCAGGTACGATCATCTGCCCATGTCCTGAGGTCTGTGTCATTCTGTGCAGCGACTGAGGGTAAAACCAATGAAACAGGTTGGAGTTTGTTATGTGGTGACGAGTTCCTGTGTGACCTACTCTAGGTGGTCCTGCTCTAGCAGGGAGGTCGCATTGGATGAGCTTTTGAGGTCCCTTCCAGCCCTTGAGAGTCTGTGATTTGGATCAGATTAAGTCTTGGTCCTGTTAGATTAGGAATGTACATCATTTATAAGGAAAAATTTGGTATTTTGTGCTTTTTGGCTAAGTGGGATATAATACATTCCTGTCTTTTAACATTGGACTGCTCATCAACTTTTAATTCATATTGCACAACAATGGCATTCTGTAGTGTGAAGATGGTGTTGCAAGTAAAAGTTGCAGTAACCACCAATGCAGATGGTTTATCAGCAATCACCATATACAAATGGGAAATGG
This sequence comes from Colius striatus, assembly GCF_028858725.1. Taxonomy (NCBI): domain Eukaryota; kingdom Metazoa; phylum Chordata; class Aves; order Coliiformes; family Coliidae; genus Colius; species Colius striatus. The sequence goes on from NC_084760.1 coordinate 4,380,866, forward strand.
CTCGAAACACACGCTTCATAATGATTCATCCATAACCTCACTGGTAAACAATGATATCATTGCTCTAACCATGTCAGACATCATTTGTATCTTGCTTTCCTTCCACAGTTGTTGAGTTTGAGGGTTCATTTTAACGTGCTTTCTCCAGCAGAACAGCAGACACGTGGAGCTGGCAGAGTTATAAGTTGTCCCTTTCTTCCCCTGAAAAAATGCACCTTGAAATGGTATTCATACTTAAAACAAAGAGAAGAAAGAGGATTATGAAATGTAGTGGCAATAGGACATGGAAGAACACTTAGGAGAAGGAAAATTAAAAATCTATATTCTATAGCCACAGATAATCTGCTTGAGACACCAATTTTCTTTAATGAATCAGAATTTAGACATCACACAAGCATTAAACATCTCAGCAGCATTTTATACCTGAGAAGGTTTTTTTGTGTCCTACCAATGTTTTTGTATGGTTGAGCCAGCTTCAGGAGAAAGGAGAAGATGAGGTGGTTCTGGACAGTTGTTCAGACGTTTAGCTTTAAAATGAGTGCTTTTAGAGCTAAATGGGTACCCTTCAAAGGAGAATGAATCAAAAAGTGCCATTAGATGTAAACCCAACATTTTGAACATTACTTCAAAAAAGCCTAAACATAAGAAAAAACTGTTTCACTGTTCAGGTGATGGAGCAGTGGAACAGGCTGCCCGGAGGGGTTGTGGAGGCTCCTTCCTTGGAGGTCTTCAAGACCTGCCTGGACATGTTCCTGTGTGACCTGATCTAGGTGAACCTGCTTCTGCAGGGGGGTTGGACTGAATGATCTCTAAAGGTCCCTTCCAACCCCTACCATGCTGTGATTCTATGGGTCTATCATATTAATCAACTTGCAGAACACAGGCAAAGGCTGAATTCACATTCACTCTGTCAAGCACATTTAGAGCCCAACAGAGGAGGACAGTGCAGAGCAGGTATATCCATTGCACAGGGTTAACCTCACTGTACCAGGGCGAATTTGACTACTTCAATGCTAGAAGGACTTGTGCCCAAAGAGAAGGAAAAGTCAATCAAGGAATGCTTTTTCCCCCCAAGAACTGCTTTTTGCCCCAGATATTGCATCTTGGAAACAGATCAAGAGCCAGCATCAACCCTTTGTGTCATCTCCACCTTCAAAGTCTGCAAAGTCTGCATTTTCCTCTGAGCAAGGTTTCATTGTCTGCTTCTTCTGGCAGAAACATATGCACTTTTAGGGTACGATTCATCTTATCTACCACCACCTGAGGATACTTTATTTATTAGGTAAGTCCCACCCCAAAGGCTTTGTGGAGATCTCTGTTTTTTTGGGGCTCCCTATATTGATCCATAAGGTCTTTCTTATTTGAAGTCTTTCTTTCTGAACTTCTTTCCTAAGATTGCAAAGCCATGCAAACTGAAAGGACAAGTTTTGAACAAACACAGAGTAACAGCTGATTGAAACTTGGTCCAGGTTCTGTGGCTAGGTAGTGATTCTGCATGAACCAGAGAAGGGATGCCTCAGGAGCTCAATCTCAGCCACACAGTCCTGGAGGGAAGCATCATGTGCTGACTTTATTTTTCAGTGTCTGGCTAAGGAAATGAGAGTGATTTTTAACAGCTTGTTCTACCCTACCAGCACAACCCAGTTTATTCCACTCTTGTCTCATTTTTTCCACTTAGTTGATAAAGTCCTGGATAAAGGGTGGGGAATTTTACAGGTGTTAATAGAAAGGGTTTATATCAGGCAGAGCGTAATCCACACACTGAATAATGACAGACACCAGGCAGTGGTGACACTGAGCTCTCAGGTATTTCCAGGAGTAACTGGAGAACCTTCCTTTTTTTGAAAGTCCTTCTCCCCAGTTAGTAAATGGAAAAAAGATAGTAAGCTTTGGTAATGGGCATGGGGCTACTAATAAAAGCTTGTCTTGCACACATTCCTTTATTGAAATGATGACATGTTCCTTTATGGATGGAAACATGATTTAATAAAATCTAGAATACTAGTGTATTATTGGTGCCAGCAATCTATACCATGCCAGGAGAAAGACAAAAATCTAACCCAAATCGCCATCTGCAAGTTGGAGGTGAGAACAAAGTCACCTTTTGCAACAGATACCTACAGACAAAAGTGATCTTTTAAGAAGAAGCTGACTTTCTGTTGACAGAGATGGACACAGACATTGAATGATCTCAGGGCCAAAACAAAAAGAAGGATGGAGCTGGATCAGCAAAATGTCATGGTTAATAGTATCAAAAGCAACCAAAATAATTAAAAAGCAATAGGTCAGTCACATTGCCACACTCTGATGACTGTAATAAATAATTAAATATTCAAAACAATGCAGTCTCAGTATTATGGAAATCAAACTGGACTTTAGGGAAATTTTTTGTGACTACATGGTCAGACACACGATCCTCTTTCCCTTCATCCTCATCCACCCCTGTAAGCCTTTTCCAAGGTCTTAGGGATGGGAGGGGAAAGTGAAGGTTATAATTCAAGATGATTAGGAGATAAGGGTAACTTATTTATGATAACTGAATAACAGCACAATTCACGGAATCACAGTATCATAGAATGGTAGGGGTTGGAAGGGACTTTTGAGATCTTCTAGTCCAATCCCCCTGCAGAAGCAGGGTCACCTAGATCAGGTTGTATAGGAACATGTCCAGGTGGGTCTTGAAGACCTCCAAGGAAGGAGACTCCGAAACCCCTCTGAGCTAAAACATAACCACAAGCAAAGTGTGAGATTATCCATGTTAAAATAGAAGGATCAAACACTCCCAGAGGCATTGATTAAGCTTGGGGGTGTTTTGGATCTGGATCATGTAAAGCTTTTGCATGGACTTAATTTACTCCCATTAGCTTTGAGAACATCAATGGAGCTGCTCCAGCCCATCAAATTATACTTGTGCCTAGATTGTTGCAGTATCAAACTGTAGGGTGAATCTGAAAGTTGAAATAATCAGATAAGAGGCAGTCAGAGACGAGAGATACAAATCATTCAAGAAGAGTGTGGTCAGCAGGTCAAGGGAGGTTCTTCTCCCTCTCTCCTCTGCCCTGGTGAGGCCTCATCTGGAGTCCTGTGTCCAGTTCTGGGCTCCTCAGCTCAAGAGGGACAGGGAAGTGCTGGAGAGAGGTCAGTGCAGGGCCACCAAGATGATCAGGGGACTGGAGCATCTTCCTGATGAGGAAAGGCTGCAGGACCTGGGGCTGTTTAGTCTGGAGAAGAGGAGACTGAGGGGAGATCTTATTAATATTGACAAATATCTAAAGGGTGGGTGTCAGGAGGTTGGAGTATCCCTTTTTTCTATAGTAGCTAGGAACAGGACAAGGGGTGATGGGATGAAGCTGGAACACAAAGAGTTCCACTTAAACATAAGAAAAAACTATTTCACTGTGGGGGTGATGGAACAGTGGCCCAGGCTGCCCAGGGACGGGTTGTGGAATCTCCTTCCTTGGAGGTCTTCAATATCCACCTGGACACGTTCCTGTGTGACCTGATCTAGGTGACCCTGCTTCTGCAGGGGGGTTGGACTGGATGATCTCTAAAGGTCCCTTCCAATCCCTACCATTCTATGATTTATTTTCCCTTTTTCAGCTCTGGAAATACAGAAATAAAAGAAGATGAAGATGAAACACTGAGCTGTCAATATCAGTGATAATGTTCCCATTGACTTGAGTTTCCAACTCCCAGGCCCCCAGGGACAGCAGGGTGGCTGCATGATGTGTCCTGCCTCCTGTGGCTCCTGAGATGAGCATCCCTGACCATTTTGCTAGCATTCTGTGGTAGCACAGAATTTCACATGATCAGGTCAAACAGCAAACCAAAATACAGAGCAAAAAAGCATTTTATCACTCCTTTCTCTACTAAGGAGGTAATACCTTAAAACAGGCCTTACCAACTATTAGCAAGTATGAAAGAAAGCAAAAAATGCACTTTCATATGTACCTGAATGTCTCCCATTAAGACTGTCACAGGAAAACATATCAGAATCTTTTCTGATCTAGAAGACACGTTAAACAGTACTTTTTCTGACAAATCAACTATTAAATGCAATGATCCGTTTCAAGATCGGTGCATAAATCCAATTTAACAATTTGTCAGTAGAATAAAGGAGTTAAAAACAGAATCTTAACCAAAATCATGAATTTAACTATTGCCATTATTTTTGAATTAAAGTTTAAACATGGTAGGATACAGAAACACATAGGATTAGATTTCATGTTTGTTGCAGTGACATCCATTTCAGTTATTTCTCTGGATTCGGTGGAGTTCCTGACAGTTCTTACCTCCTGCTGAAGCTGAATTCAGTTAATAGCCTGATTGCTGGTAGACAGCACAGTATATTGTTCTTACTCAAATCTTGCACGTTGCTTTTCAGCTATAGATCCCAAAATGCAAACATGATGCTGAAGATTCCAATTGTGACTTTGATGTCAACAAACCTGTACAAATAACAAGACTCCCAGAAAGATTTCAAGATGTTAGTGGAAATACATATGTCTCAAAGCCACAAGGGACTGGAGTCATAATAAACACAGTGGGTCAAGTTCACTGCTGATATTGACGACTGTATAAATGGCAGCTCAGATAAGATCACATAGTGGTGTAAGTGGCTAAAAAGATAACATACTGATTCTGAGCCAAAGAAACTAACAGCTATCAGTGGAAGCAGACAATGCACAGGCATCAACTAACTAAAACATTCCCCTCAGTGACATTTTTTTTGTGTTGCAACTTCTAAATGCCACCGCTAGTGCAGGGAAACAGCATCTATTAATATAAACTGCAGAAGGCTGTTGCTGCATGTGCTGCTGCAAATCAGAAAACAAACCCAGTGGAGAAGGAGGATGTTGTCAGTATTAAAACACCTGGAGAGGTCACAATTCTGCTCTTCTGCAAAGCATTCCTTGGTCCTCTAGTCTTCACAGAATCAAGGAATCACAAGGGTTGGATGGGACCTCAAAAGCTCATCCAGTCCAACCCCTCTGCCAAAGCAGGACCATCTAGAGCAGGTCACACAGGAACTCAGCCAGGTGGGTTTGGAATCTTAAGTTACTCAAATAACTCACTTGCTTTGGCAGGTATCTAATGTCTTAGCACTTATATCTATTTTGACACTTTAAAGCTGCTGTAAAAATTAAACCTGACCTTAGATATTGTTCAGTAGCTTTTTTTTGTGGGGGGGTCATTGTTACTATTCTCAAGAAATTGATTAATAGGAAAATATCTTCACACCTTTTCCCCCAGTCCAGCAATCTCATCCACAAATCAATTCTACCCACTTGTGACTGATATTATTTAAAGCAGAATGATTGGTTGGAGTTTTGATTCAAGGAAAAATAGCAAGATAGGGAGAAATCTGATATCTTGCCAATAAACATAAATTAATGTTACAAAGATATAAATAGAATCAGAAAAGAGTGGTACCATGACTCCAATCTGTTCTGAGAAAGAAGCAGTGGGATACAGTCACCCTCAAAACAATGTTTTACAACTTTTTTCTTTCAGTTAAAAAAGTTTTCAGAAACAGGTATTTGCTGCAAGCAAAGATAAGGAGTTGCTCTGTTAGCACTGAGATTTACAAAAATTGATTTTCTACTGTGCTGTGTCTTCTGGCTGGATCCTCTGGTGTCTAGCAGGGCTCAAGCAATGATCAGAGTGTATGTGAGGGTTGGGGTGTTCTGCCCTCTCAGGTAACTCCTCTGGCATCTCTTGGTGGGTATGGACAGCCTGTAGCCACCTTCTCTCAGCCAGGGCACCGGAATGATCTGTCTCTTCTACCATTTGCCTCTCTTCATGAAACTTGCAGGAATCAAGATGGCTTTGAACATTGTGCATGTCTGTTAGGTTGAGTTGAAAGTGCCAGTGAGTTCAGAGGAAGGTGAGGTAGTGGGGAAGGAGTATCTCTCACTTTTGTACATACACACACCAGTATGTGCAAAAGGAGCATGACCATGCAAGTCTTATTTCCTCAAAGAAAGCAATATTCAGAAATCCCCAGTGGCTCTGCTGATCTCTAAGTCAGGAACGTTGCTAAGTATCACTGATGGGTCAGCTGGCTTGATACTAGAACTATGTTGAGAGTTACACTAAATGGGTTGAGCCCCCACCTTACAGGGGGGTATTATGTGTGGCAATTCTAATGAGCATTTTCTGGCTATGCATGGCCAACCTGCAAGACACTGCAATGGGGCAAGGCATAGTGGGCCTGGGGGATGTGGGATGCAGAAGCCTGCTGTAGAGGAGAGCGTGGCAGTTGTAGTTTTGATGTCACATTGCTTCCAGTTGACACCAGGACCAGGGAGAAAAGAATCTGTCTGGGTCAGCAGGCAGAGAAACAATGCATGACTCAATGGGTTAAGCAATACGCGAGAGCTAACCCTGCCCAGAGGGTGGTGAATGAATGAGCATCCCCCTGGTCCAGTTCCAGCAATGACCAGGATTCCTTTCCCAGCTCGCCCCCGGGATTCCTCCCGCAGGAAGAAAAGGGAGAAAAGCAAAACCTTTCTCTCGGCCGGGTGCATGGAACAGCCATCCCCCGCCTGCACTTCCCCTCCTTCCCCCCATGCTGGCATGTGGCCGCTGCAAAAGTCCTCAGCTGCTGTTATGAAATGCAAATATGTTTGCAAGACTTTTAGTTCCATTGAGGAGAAATGCAGAATCCAAGTAAGGAAAGGCACGTGAATGAGATTTGCTGTTTGATAGCGTCCGTCCAAACAGAAAGATGAAGTCCCTCAACAAACGTGGTCCTCGTTTCTTTGAGCAGAAGGTGACTGCAGTGAATGATACTTTTCTAACCCTGTCACCTGAGGATTTCAGCATATTTTATGGACTCTCCTCACTTACCTCTCTTAAAACCCATCTCTGTACATAACAAGTACTATTTTTCTTATTTTGGAGTGGACAGCACTAAATGTTGGTGAAGGGTTTTGCCCAAATCCTTCAGGAAATCTATAGCAAAGAGAGTAAGCAGAATGATGTGAACAATTATTCTGCCCATTGTGTCATTGTTTCCTTTAACTCCAAATAACTTCAGAGCTTTGTTAACAGGTGTTTTCTGGGTCAGTTTCTAATATCCTGAGCCCAATGAAGTGTACTGTTAACTACTGAAGTCAAAAGATCATCCTCAGACTAAAGTATCATGTCCTCATCTGGCTAATGGTCAATAACCCAAAATAACATCTGGACCAAGAGATTAGACACATTAATCTTGCCTCAGAACTATTTGAGATCATTGACCAACCCATCAGAAAGTCAATTTATGTCTGTAAATTGATATAAACTTAAAAACATTAACAACTTCTCGACATCTTTTAATGTGTCTTTTACCCTGTCCTGAGGAAGAAGAAGGCTTAGCACAGAAGACATGGTTGGAAATGTATTGCTGGCCAACAGTCAGTCATATGAAACATCCTTTATTGGTTGCAGCCTTGTTTCATGGGTGCCCATTGATGTAGAGTTTTGACACAAATTAGAGGGGCAAGTATGAGCAGAGTCCCAGGTTCGGTCTTTGTGCATCCAATGGTGTTCGCAGAGCTGTGTGTGAGTGTTTGTGATTTTTCTCAAGAGTTTTCAGTGCTGTTGTATACATTTTCAGTTTAAACTCAGGTCATAGACCAATATCTTCTCAGAGGCATACCCAGGTCTCATCTGGAGATGCATTTGTGTCCCTCAGCAGGGATCAGGCATATAGGGTTTCAAGAGGTTATTTTGACTTAAAATGCCCCAAAAGACCAGCTTGGACTCCTGCCTGTCAGTCAGAGAACAATCTTCTTCCTTCTCCTTCCCTTTCCCCTTGCCTTTCCCATAGCATATTCTGGATAAAACTGGTGTTGAGGTTTGGTGTTAGTAGCTCCTCCTGCTGCAGGCATCCCCCCTATATTGGCTGGGCTTAATAACACTTTCTCTTCAGCTGGTTCTACTGAAGAAACACCGTGTTACTAGACTTGCAGAAAACTGATCTGGGACTGCTGAGTTGCCTTCTCATGATGTGGAGCATCATCATGTCAGGCATATGACAGTACCAGCCAACCTGAACCATGCCGCAGGGGAAGGAATTAAGTGCCAGGGTGCGGTGTCACAGCTCACCATCTAGGCTCCAGGATCACTTCCCTGGTGAGCAGGGAAGAAGAGATCCTGGAACTGAGCTGCAGGTGTGGGAAGAAGGAGGTAACTGCAAGGAATGCACTCCCAAAATGTCTGCCTTGGCATATCTGGCTGTATAGGTGCAGCCTCATGGAAGATGAACATGCTTCACCTGCTTACAGCAGAGATAGATTTGGACTAAAAGATGCAAAGAAGCAAATCTCAGAGAGGCAAAAGTCTAGAGACAGAATTATAGATACTACTGAATCCCCAATGTATTTTTAAACTTCATTTTAAAGGGAAAACAATGGGAAAAAAAAGCCTCAAAGGCACATATTTAAGTGGTAATTTCACAGTTATACCTCCTCAGAGATCTGACTTTATCACTACTGAAAGGAGAAAGCAGAAAATGGAATTGTTTTTGTTGTTCTATCATGTCTGTGACATGACAAAAACGTGGAGTTCTTCTGCCTTTTGCTTTTCACCTTGTTGAACTGCTGTCAGACTTCTGTAAATCGTTTGCACCATAAACAAGCTTTGTAAGTGAAAGGGCAAGTGCTGAGAAAAGCCAAAGGCAGAGACTTTATATTGAATCTTTTCTTACAGAGATAACTGACCTCAGTGTGGACCAACTTCACCTGGATCCGCTAAGCAAAGCCAAGTAGCATTGAAGACAATAGTATAATACATCTGAAACCACAGCAGATGGACTAAGACTGAACATGTTGGGTTTGTTTATAGGCAAAGATGAGAGCAGTTTGGTTTTGAGGAAGACCTACTGTCCTGTTTCTCTGTGGCATTTCAGCCACAAATGTGTGGCAGATCACAGAATCACGGAATCACAAGGGTTGGATGGGACCTGGAAAGCTCATCCAGTGCAACCCCCCTGCCAGAGCAGCACCACCTAGAGCAGGGCACACAGGAACTCATCCAGCTGGGTTGGAATGTTTCCAGAGAAGGAGACTCCACAGCCCATCTGGGCAGCCTGTTCCAATGCTTCAAAAGACAGGCATCCCTTACCCAAGTACTACCTGGAAGCTGCTGTTGTGAAGATACAATGGTTACTAATCTCAATGTGAAGTCTGCAAGACTGTCTGCCCACTCCTGTGCATCAAGGATGGAATATTCATGTAGGAAGGGGATGTTTTTTGTTTGCATACATGGCTATTACAGTGTCAGTACCCAGCACAGCAGGCAGTTCTGCTCCTTTGGCTGGGAGTCTGCGTGCAAGAAAAAGGCAGTGGCACGGTGTAGAGCATGGCAACAGCAGGCTGGGGTAATCCTGTACCAGTGAGGAATGCTGCTTGCATCAGTGCAAGGTGAGGGGCTTAACGAAGGAACCTGCTCCTGTTTTATCTTGCTAGGTGCTGCTGTAGCAAGATGACTGGAGAGGTAGGGCCATACAAATAAATGCATCTTTATCTCACTGAAGATTGCATAAATTCAGTTACACACAGTTTGTGCCCACAGTGTCCCCTTTGCAAAAGTGCTATACATGATAAAGAATAGCATTTAAGGAGCCTGAGAGCCATTACTGATCTTATGTTTATGTATAAACTGAAATCCACTTGTGCTGGAACTCACTAAGTCCAGGCAACCTGACATATCTGATGCAAATACCCACAGACCAAGACCAACTTGTGCCTCCAAGAGAGAAATGTGTGTGATTAGTCTCTTCAGTAGTTCAAGGCGCATCAGCCTTCGTGTCTTACACACTTAGTTCTGCTTTGGTGGTTACATCTGAGACCTTTCAGAAAGTCACATGACACGGTCCAGTATGAGTTACTTTTCTTTCAGAGTCATTTTTTCCCCTTTTTTCCCCATATTCCCATTACTCTTTCACCACTGTTTCTCTTTCACAGAATCACAGAATGGTAGGGTTGGAAGGGACCTTTAGAGATCATCCAGTTCAACCCCCACTCTCAAGCAGGTCCACCTAAATCAGGTCACACAGGAACACATCCAGGAGGGTTTTGAAAGCCTCCAGAGAAGGAGATTCCACACCATCCCTGGGCACCTTGTGCCAAGGCTCCCTCACCTGAACAGGAAAGAAATTTTTCCTTAAGTGGAACTTCTTGTGTTCCAGCTTTTCTCCATTGCCCCTTGTCCTGTCACTTGAGACAACAGAAAAAAGTGCCACCCCATTCTCTTGACATACACCTTTCAAATACTTGTCAGTATTAATGAGGTCCCCCCTCAGTCTCCTCCAGACTAAACAGCCCCAGTTCCTGCAATCTTTCCTCATAAAGACGATGCTCCAGTCCCCTGATCATCTTGGTGGTCCTGTTCTGGGCAACACAAACATTCAACCTGCCCCTCATCCCCACCCAGACAGAGCTCAATGCACTCTAATTGCTCTCTCACATAGACTTTTTCCTGTCTTTCCTAAATAGCACATAACCAATGAGATCATAGCCTTGCATCCTCACACCTCCAGCTCCTCCTGCTCATTCCCCAGGCTACGTGTGTTGGTTTAGAGGCAACACAGAGGCTTACTCAAACACACAGGTTTCCCTGGATGAGTGCAAGAGGATCCTTCACAGTTAGACACTCCCTCAGGGCAGTCAGCCTTCTGCATCTCATCTTGGTGTGAGGCATCATTGCATTCCCTGCCCTGACCCATTGCCATGTTAGATGGGATGGCACATAACTTTGCTATTTCCCTCCTCCCACCTCCTCCTGCCCCTCAAATCCTCCAGTTTAAAGCCCTCTTAATCGAGTTGGCCAGCCTGTTCCCAAAGATCCCAGTGTGTCTGTGAGACAAGTGTATTCCATCCTACCCTATCAAATTATGGCTGTCAAAGAAGGTCCTGTTGTCATAAAAACTGAACCCTCCTCCCCAGCACCAATCTCTAAGCCAGGACCTAACTTGTGTGATTTTTCTGTTATTGCTTTCTTTACATGACTTATGCAACTGGAGTTTTAATACAACAATAAACTCTTAAAAATGTTACAGACCTCAAAAAGGGACAATAAACAGCACCCATCTGTATGTTAGAAAAGAATAAAAGAGAAACAAAAACTATAGGTAGCATAAACCCTTCTGCAAACTTGCTCTGGTACCCCAATATGCTTTTGACCATACCTGGTTTGCAGTCAGCAGTGATTCCTAAGAAACATGGAGCCCTACTTAGCCCTGTCCACGGTGGAAAGTCACAGACACATCCAGAACAAGTATCTCTCTAATTGTGATGCACTGAAAAAAATGGGGAATGTTCAGGAGCCATTAAAATTCATGTTTCTTGTGCAGTTGCAGCACAGGGCAAGGAAGGAAAACAACAATTGAAAGGAGAGCTGCATGACTTCTTAGTCATAATAAGTTTCCAAGCAATACTTCCTGGGTAAGGGTCTAATGTACACATATTAATTAATAAATACTAGCATGTTGTACAAAAAAGGTAATCTACATTATGTTTTGAGTTCACCCAGCTAAGGATCTTGTTTTGCCATATAGCTCAGCAGGCATTTGAAATTAGTAGGACTGAAGCCTTAGGTCCTGTTGAGAAGGTGGTAAGTAAAGCTGTGTGTAACATCCTGCACCTGGAGTTAAATATTTCTGAATCCTTTAATAAAGTTGTTTGGAAATGGCTAAATCTACTACTTGGTTTTCCTTGTAACATCCAAGCTATCTTGGCTCTTCACTTTGGTGCCCAAGAGTGAAGAAGAGGTGCATATAAAATGCTACTTGGGGAAGCCTGAGTTTAAGTAGAGCTATGAAGCCCCAGAGCACCATGAACTTGATGGGGAATTCTGCCTATGGAGAGCTTAATGTTTTTCTCACTGGAGATCCTCCATGTAAATCCATTTTGAATATGGAACATGAATGAATTATCCAGTATTTTTTCCTTCCTTACTGGGGAAGTAGTTGAGGAAGGGCCAGGAGAGGCTCAGAGACAGGATAATGGTAGGAACTCATATTTTTCCACTGATGCAGCATTCCAATGAAGCCCACTGGGACAAAAAAAGATGCATTCTGCCTAGAACAAACCCATTTCTCCTATCTAGTCCAAAGAGGGAAGGTTAAAAGAAGTAGAGAGAGCTGTCTTTGATGATGCTAGATAGAAGATCAAACAATTAAAAGACATACAGGTTACAGAGGAAAAGCTTTCTCAGGAGATATTGGGGAAACGTGGCTGAAAGAGTGATTGAACATGTGTCATCTGGCCATCAACCAGCACAGCACCACGGTCTGGAAGGTGTCATGTGCAGGAGCAGAAAGAAGGATGTGGTTTTAGCAGAATGTTTCTTCAAACCAATGGACAATTTGAGGAGGTAAGAAGTCAAGAGGAGAGGAGAGAGGGATCATAAAGACTTTAAATCTATATATTTCTGTGTCACTAAAGACAAGACAGTGTGATTTTGAAACTCCTGATTATTTCATCCCAGATAGTTGTCTCAGGTAAGTGACATGAATTCCTCTCCAGAGATGCCTGCTTCTTCCCATGGGCTATATGTAGAGTCTAGGCACTCTTAGACAACTAAAGCAAGGCAGAAGGAACCTCTCCTTCAATACTCCTATTTTTTCTCTCAGACTAACAAGCCTGTGGTTTTCCTAAGTGAAACTGGCAGTCAGAATCATGTCCCCAATGTGTCTCTTAATTACACCATAGCTGTTAAGCTGTAGTGATAGTCCTTGAAGAATGGTCTGAAATTAAAGCTAAGAATAAACTCAGATGCTTTGCTGAAGCAGAGCCTAAGCACTGCTTATTAAAGGCAAAAAACCAAACACCTTTATCTGAGACTCTAACTGGTTATGAAGTGTGTAATGATGATGAGACAGAAATAATGTGCATTTATAGGGTAACAAGTTTAGTTATGGTTGGCAATAGTGATCTTTGGATCTCATGTGGCCTGGGGATGCTCTGTTGCAGTGCACTGGTGACCACTTTGTTCAATTAGACATCGTAAGGGCTGCTACAGCTTGTTTCCAGAAGCTGCCACTCACCCCAAAGGGAGAGCTCAGGGTCAATTCTGCAGCCACTGGTAATGCTAAAGAGAGGCTGGCAGGGGATTAGACAGAAATGTACATTCAATAAAATCAAAAGGATTTTGTCTCCCTAAAGGTTTGGAAGAAATGAGTTTATAGATAACTCGACAACTGTTTGCCCTATGGACATCGTTCCTTAACTTTCACTGAGGCAGCTTATGTTGTTATCCTGTAGATGTCCAATGAAGCAGAGAAGGAATACACCATTTTTCTGGCCAGCTCTGTACCACATTCAACCTTTTTCCTTTTTTTTATCCAGACCTCTTTTATAGATCTTCTATGAAAATCATCACATCTGCAAGGTTATTGTAACAGTGGATTTACAGTTTGCCACCTACTAATGGTATTTCTTTGAAAGTCTCCAAAACCACCTCAAACCAACACTTTCATTTCGTTGTCTGAGTAAGAGAAAGCAGCTTAGGAGACAACTTCCCACAGCTTTGATCCTTCTTGACACCAAACTGGGAGCACTGGCTGATTCCCCAGAGGCTGTGCTGCCATTCAGCGGGATCTCGACCCGCTGCAGAGTTGGGCAGAGAGGAACCTCCTGAGGTTCAACAAGAACAAGTGCAGAGTCCTGCATCTGGGAAAGAACAACCCCATGCACCAGCACAGGCTGGGGGACAAACTGCTGGAGAGCAGCTCTGCAGAGAGAGACCTGGGAGTGCTGGTTGATAATAAACTGACCATGAGCCAGCAATGTGCCCTCGTGGCCAAGAAGCCAATGGCAGCCTGGGATGCATCAAGAGGAGTGTGGGCAGCAGGTGAAGAGAGGTTCTGCTCCCCCTCTCCTCTGCCTTGGTGAGGCCTCATCTAGAGTCCTGTGTCCAGTTCTGGGCTCCTCAGCTCAAGAGGGACAGGGAAGTGCTGGAGAGAGGCCAGCACAGGGCCACCAAGATGATCAGGGGACTGGAACATCTTTCATATGAGGAAAGGCTGCGGGACCTGGGGCTGTTTAGTCTGGAGGAGACTGAGGAAGGATTTCATTAATACTTACAAATACCTAAATGGTGGGTGTCAGGATGTTGAGGTATCCCTTTTTTTGATGGTATCTAACAACAGGACAAGGGGTGATGGGATGAAGCTGGAACACCAAAAGTTCCACTTAAATATAAGAATAAACTGTGTCAGTGTTTCAGTGAGGGAGCCCTGGCCCAGGCTGCCCAGGGAGGGTGTGGAGGCTCCTTCCTTGGAGGTCTTCAAGACCCATCTGGACACGTTCCTGTGTGACCTGATCTAGGTGACCCTGCTTCTGCAGGGGGGTTGGACTGGATGATCTCTAAAGGTCCCTTCCAACCCTACCATTCCACGATTCCGTGATTCTTTGACTCAGCTCAACATTTGGATTTTTATGTCTCACCCTCATGTATTTCCTTTTAGAATCGATTCCTTTTAGAATCAATACCTCTGATTATTTTCTACATGGCTTAAATCTCAGAAATAAATGGATGCCATGGTCTTTTTAAAGCCAAATTAAAGATTCAAAGTTTGAACAATTCTTAGGGAGGAATGGAGTAATTCCTAAGATATTTGTCCCTTCCTTGCCTGGCCTTCTTCCTTTGCCTCTCCCTCTCCTAGACAATGGTGTACTGAACCAGTTTCCTTAACAGAAAGACATCACAGCAGAGACTAGCTGTTGCCAATTACATTTTTTTCCTTTCTCAGAGATGTTTCAGCACTTCAATTTGAAAATTGATCCAAAAATTGTATTTTGGGTTAGAAATGCTGAAGAGACTTTCAGGAAATCCCAATTTATCAGTACTGAGACATTATTAGTTAACTACCTTTTGAAAAGGCATTTCTTGCCCCAAAACTCCAATACTCTATCACTTTAAGGAATGGATTTCATCCTCACTTCACTGTCTGAATATCATTTCTTTCGTAGGAAGGACAGGATAAAAGACCTCCAATAAACTGTGTATATGGTGAATTTAGACTTTTTCTGTTTTCCTGTTGGACTCCCTGCAAACAAAGCTACCAAAAAGGTAACCAGCACAAACCAGCTGCAGCTTTGCAGAGTGTTTCTAATAGGGTGGTTAGCTCCAGGTGGATCTACTTTTCATGTAGGTGAGAGGTATATCAAGGTTGCTGAGAGTGCTTATCTTTGAGGGTGTTTGATGTGGAGAGGTCAGGCAAGGCTGTTCTGAGCATTTCTTACAGGTCTGTGTGTATACTGAACTTTATGATCTTGTCTTCTTACAGCTGCCCATGGTCACGAGGAGACAGGCCATGGAAAGGTTGGGTGAGATGTTTCTTTGTCAAGGGTGAGATGCTGACACATGGCTGCAGCCTCTGTATGGTGGAGTATCTGTGGTTGGTACTTAGGGAGCGTTTCCCAGGACACAGATGGCAGTAGGATGATAGTAGTGATTGATTCATGGAAGACTTGGATTCATGATGAAACACTGTGGCTTCTGCTCCTTGGTGGAGGCAGAGAAAATAGTGTGAGGTTAATTCAAATCATCACACAGAGCTGGAATAGGAGGCCCAATGCCTGCAAGTGAGGAAAAGGGGCTCTGTGGCACTGACTGATGTGGAGATCTTGCTCTGAATCTATGCTCTCAACAGCTGTCTGGAGGGTTGGGTGCAGCAAGATATTGGTACATGTTTTCATGTTTGGGATCCTCAAACTGCTTATTAGCTGTACTCCATGTGTCTGCTGCCAGGAAAAAGGCTGGGCTATGTGCACTAGCTGGTTTTGGGGAGGAGAAGACACTGGAAGCAAGTTGTTGGCAGCCATCTAACACTGGCACTGACATATCTGTGCTTTTGGTGATGTCTTGTACGTTTGCTAGGTTCAAACATTTGGCATAGACTCTGAACACTGTAACTTATTGATTTACAGGTCTGGTACAGGTAAGCAGAACTTGTCTGTTGTGTGTGTGTCTGCCCCCTCCCACTATGGGTGTGAATGGAGAGGCAAGGGAAACTAAGGACTCCTTGCAAGTCAGCACACTGTAAGCACCATGTGATGCATTAAGGTGAGGCCTGCATCGTTTGAGCTGTTTTAATCAATTTTTAATCAGCTTTTACTACACAACAACAATTTATTATAGATTTTATATGAATATAGGCTTACTGTGATTTTCCTTGTTCTCTTAACATAGTTTTTTGTGGGCTTATGGTGATTTTTAGGTCTTATGTACTAATGACACTTTTGCAACTTTACTAAAAGCACATCTGTACAACTCAGAATCATAGAATGGTAGGGGTTGGAAGGGACCTTTAGTGATATAGTTCACCCCCCCTGCAGAAGCAGGGTCACCTAGACCAGGTCACACAGGAATGTGTCCATGTGGGTCTTGAAGACCTCCAAGGAAGGAGACTCCACACCCTCCCTGGGCAGCCTGGGCCAGGGCTCCCTCACTGAAACACTGAAACAGTTTGTTCTTATGTTTAAGTGGAACTTTTTGTGTTCCAGCTTCATCCCATTACCCCTTGTCCTGTTGCTAGATACCATAGAAACAAAGGATGCTCCCAACCTCCTGAACTTCCCCAGCTCCTGCTTTGACAGAAGAGACTGTTGCTTCAGGCTGTCCCCTTTGTTAACCAACTTGTTCAAATCAGAGAAAAATGGATGTAACTGATTAATGACAGGCTTTTTATAAGTGCAGAATGAGCAATGTGTGCTATAAACACCGTGGAAACACATGCACCTGTAGCCATGTGTGTTTGTGTAAAATATTCAATAGTGCAAAAGGAGAGGGCACAGGTGGCAGCTCTAAGTCCTGAGTGGCAAATACATTTGTTCTTGGAAAAGTTACCAGGGCAGGGAGGCTTGTTACAGGAGTGAACTGATCCCTAGATACCAGGATTGTCACCAGCCACTCCTATCTTTTCCACTTCTGCCACTGAAAAAAAAGAGCTTCTCCAGCCTAAGGGCAAGGGAGAAGAGGATGCCACTTGCTCAGGGACAATTTCAGAAGATTTGGCAATGGGACAGCTTACTGGGCACTTGATAACTCCTAGGATGTCACCAATTTGGTCCTGGAGTGAGGGAGCTGCACTAGAGATTTGTTAACAGCCTGCTCATACCATTGGGCACAGAGATTTGAAAGCCCAGCAGCAGAGTAAAGCTGAAGAAAAAGTGATGTTGACTCAAAGATGTGGGTGTTTCTGGGGATCTTGCCATACTTGCATCAAGAAGAGTGTGGGCAGCAGGTTGAGGGAGGTTCTGCTCCCCCTCTCCTCTGCCCTGCTGAGGCCTCATCTGGAGTCCTGTGTCCAGTTCTGGGCTCCTCAGCTCAAGAGGGACAGGGAAGTGCTGGAGAGAGGCCAGCACAGGGCCACCAAGATGATCAGGGGACTGGAACATCTTTCATATGAGGAAAGGCTGTGGGACCTGGGGCTGTTTAGTCTGGAGAAGAGGACACAGAGGGGGGAATCTCATTAACATTTATAAGTATCTTAATGGTGGGTGTCAAAAGGTTGAGGTAGCAGGTTTTTTTTTGTGTTGTATCCAGTGACAAGACAAGGGGTGATGGGATGAAGCTGGAACACAAAAAGTTCCATTTAAACATAAGAAAAAGCTATTTCACTGTTTCAGTGAGGGAGCCCTGGCACAGGCTGCCCAGGGAGGGTGTGGAGGCTCCTTCCTTGGAGGTCTTGAAGACCCACCTGGACATGTTCCTGTGTGACCTGATCTAGGTGACCCTGCTTCTGCAGGGGGGTTGGACTTGATGATCTCTAAAGGTCTCTTCCAACCCCTGCCATTCTATGATTCCATGACCAGTAGTTTTCACATCACAGAACCCTGAATCCCAGCATACTCTACAGCAAGCTAACAGTAGCTAAACAGCAAGCACCTTCCCTTGTGCCTGGGACAGCTCACCAGGGACTGGCACTGACAGAGGCAGGGTGAAGGGGATACAAGGCAGCAAGTAGCATGGGGGAAGTAGTATGGTACAGACAGCTGCAGGTATGATTGTTAAGGACTTTAGATTGGAGTCTAATCACCCCTAATGATGCTCTCCAAGGTGTGTTCAGTTTAGCACGTGGACACTTCCTTGCAAACCAGTAGGTTTGGGTACACCTGTCTCCTCCCTGCATTCTCCAGGACATTTTTAAACGTTTTGAGGGGAGGCTGAGAGCCTCTCTGCACGCCACAGCACTTAGAGAACCAACACTTCCATTTCAAAATGAGCTTTATAGGGGGACCAATCTAATCTCCCTAAACCATGAAGCCCTCCACTGCCTAAGGAGAGTTGTCAGTAGCAGGATGTCATGGTATGTTTGAGGACAGTTTGGAGCAATCTTGCAATTCAGGACCTTATCTTTTCCAAGCTTCCCTTGTGCTAGTCTAGATATAGGCAAAAGATGCCGTGGGCTGTTGTGAGCAGCAAGGTTATCCTGGCTCTGCTGCTTGCTTTGCCTGCGTTGCAGCCTGAGAGAAGCCAGCAGGCTGCTGCTGAGCCCGAGATCAAACAGCGATGGCCACGGCAGGGGACGGCAGCAGCCAGCCCAGCTCTCTAGATGTTCCCCCAGGCTCCTTGTCCTGGCTCCATCCTTTCTTCCCTCCCTCCCTGTCGTGGGGCAAGAGGTGCCTCAGATATCCCTCTGCTGCATAGGGAAACTCCACTGTGCTAGCAGCCCTCTGACCCTTTGGGCTGGCTTTGGCTCTGGGTTTCTCTGCACTTTGCTGGGTGGAAGGCTCCCAAAAAGCAGTTCAAAGACCCTGTAAATAACCCTCAGACAAACAAATCTCCTTTGCTGCTTAGCACTGCATTTTTGTCTCCAGTTTCTCTGTTCAGTGTTATAAGGAAATAAAATGTGAATTAATCTCGTAAGCCAGCACTAATATGAACTCCATTATCTGTTCCAGTCACTCAGACTACTAAGGTTGGCTTTTGGGCTGATTCTTGCGTTGGAGACGAGAAAGTTACACAATAAATGGTAGAGAATCAGTTTTAAAAACCCTCCACAATCCTGCATTGAAAATCCCATCCAGCAAGGGAGAGAACCAGCCCTCGCCTGGCTGCGATGCAGTCACGTGAGTGTCCAAAACAATGAACACACAGTGTCGAAAGCTGAGGCCATTGAACTTTATGTCACTTCCCAACTGCAGCATTACTCATAATTTATGGCTTTACTCGCCTTTCAACCTTTAAAACCTTTTTTTTCCCCCAAGTATTTGCAGCATTCTCACATAAATATTGCTACAACAAGTAACATCAGCGTTTAGGAGCTGTTTTTCAAGGATAACCGTGTGACACTATTATGGCATTCCATTAAACCAGCTGCAGTGTGGGCAAGGCCTAAATCAAAGCAGGCTGCCTAAAGGTAAAGTGTACACATCTACAAGAGAACAATGGATGGGAAAAGTTTGTTCTGAGTTTTGAGACTTAAATGACAGTTTTGTCTCCTTTCATGGTTATGCAAGATGTGTGTGTGTGTGTGTCTCTCTCTCTCTCTGGTGAAATGACCCAGAGTGGACACAGACTGCAGTTTACATTCCAGTGCTGTTTTCTTACCTTCTGGAAGAAAAATAAATTGCAATTCCAAAATCCATGGGTTTGATTGTGGGTTCTTTTTTGAGAGAACCTTATTTCACAGGAACAAGGAACGCTGTCTTTTCAATTAAAGCTATCAGATGCTGTGAAATGATTAATAAAAGGATCCCTTGCCAGAATTGTTCACTGTCCAAAATGCATTACAATGACTAAATGTAAATGACAGACAGTTAGCTTGCATATAGATACGTGCTTAATTGCCCTCATCCCTCCTGTCTGAAGAATGCACTTCAGCATATGCTCATTTTAACACATATGCTTCATTTCTGTTTAGGTCAACAGAATCTGAGCATGTGCTTAAACATAAGCAAGTGTTCCATATTAAATATAAGAAAAAACTATGTCACTGTTTCAGGTGAGGGAGCCCTGGCCCAGGCTGCCCAGGGAGGGTGTGGAGGCTCCTTCCTTGGAGGTCTTCAAGACCCATCTGGACACGTTCCTGTGTGACCTGATCTAGGTGACCCTGCTTCTGCAGGGGGGTTGGACTAGATGATTTCTAAAGGTCCCTTCCAATCCTACCATTCTGTGGTTTTGTGAAGTGCTTAAGTGCTCGTCTTGAGTCAGTTTGTTTTTCTGAGGCAAAGGCAAAGAACTGCTCTCTTGGAATAGTTCTTCTTACTCTGGTGTACCTCTAGCACTCTTCCTCCTCCTTTGCAAAATCCAGCTTAACCCCACTCTGGGCCTGATGTCACACACACACACGTACCCCATCACTCTGACAGCTAACCTTGTACTATTAGATGTGTAAAACTGCCCGTGGCAGAGAGATGGAGGAGAGGAGGACCTACACTGAGGAATCCGCAGCCTTCCCTGAATAGGGCAGAGGTGGGTAGGGTATGAGCCTGCTGGGAGGGTGAGAGAAGGCAGCAGCATCCCCTTTGCATGCAGCTTCTGCCCCGTGGGTGCAGG
The DNA here is from genome assembly GCF_028858725.1 of Colius striatus. Lineage (NCBI taxonomy): Eukaryota > Metazoa > Chordata > Aves > Coliiformes > Coliidae > Colius > Colius striatus. Next base: position 4,401,362 of record NC_084760.1, read on the forward strand.
GAAGGGGTGCAGTGCCTGTCTGATGCCTCATGTGCCCCTGGGCGGAGGGTAGGAGCGCTGCAGCCTCTCCCTCCACATCTCTCTGCTTTCACATTGCTTTGCTATAACTTTCACCCACATCCTGCCCCAATTCCTCCTCCCTGCTTTATTCCTATCCCCATCCCAGCCTTCTAAGCTCTCCCTAGGCTGCAGCTAGTGTTGCTCCCTGCTCAGAGGCGTATGTGGGTGCTTTGCTGCTCACACCAGAGGCTGCATGGCTGTGTGGGTTCCCTGCGGGAGAGACTGTGAGACAGCATCCAAACCTTCCCAGCAAGCTGCAGAGCAATGCAGGGCTGGAGTCCTGATCTCTGCTCGAGCTGCAGAGTCTGCCTGTCTGCTCAGCTGCTGCTGCAGGTGACCTCCAGCTGGGTGGGAAAAAACCCCCGTGTTTGTGAGAGGGCCGGTGCTGCTTCCAGATGTGCTTGGGAGCTCTATCAGTTGTGCCTTATCAGGTTAATTAAGATAAGGATATGGAGTTTATGCTTTATTCCCACAAATAGCAGAGCAGGGATGTGGATGATTTATATTAATTGTACTTGCAAAGCATCAGCCTGTCAATATGCAGAAAGAAACCCATCATTTGAACCCAAGTAAAGGAGTGAAAGCACGGGGTTAATTTTCTTTTTTCCTTAATTTTACAGAACTGTCTCTGTGAAAAAAATCCAACACTGTGTGGAGTAAAAAGTTGGAAGGGGCAGAGGCTGGACTGCCTAGACACTTACTGACAAATACATATCCAAAGGCAACTTTGGGGAGCGAATTTGATTCAGAGAAAGCAGACCGGCTCCTCTCCCTGCCCTGTAGGTAATGTGTTTGCCTGTGATGGCAGCAGATTATTTGTTCTTTTCTTCTTCTTTCTCTCTTTTTTTTTTTTGCTTTATTTTTTTTCCCTGACACCGAACTAAAGAATGCATTGTGGGAAAACCGTCCTGACACATGACACTCTGCAAAGGAGGATCACAGCGTGAGGCAGCATCAAGGGGCTTACTTGGCCTTGATGCACTCTTGCACAGCATGGGGCTCCAGAGATGAGTGTCTCTTCCAGCTGAAGCACTGGTGCAATTTGCACAACTCTCATGAGAGCGCACGGTGAAGCTGCTCTCAAAGCCCTCATGTAAACAGGGCTGGGGAAAGAAAAGGGAGAGTAAAAGAGGCTGCACCATGTATGGGAAAAACACAAAAGGAGATGGTTCAAAAGAGGCTGAGCTAAGGAGAAGAGGAATCGGGAGGGAAGTGGCGTGGAAAGGGGCAGAAAAAGAAATCCAAATATTAGAAGCAGAAGGGAAAACCTTTGCAAGGTAAGAGGAAAGAGGAGGGTTAACACCACTTCCACAGGAGTGGCCAGGGGAAACCAAGTGTGGGAAGACACTGGATGGCAATGCACAACTAGAGATTCGGCTTTCAAGGCAAAGCTGCGGCTGAGATGCGCTCTGCAGCCTCTGTGCCTCAGCTACACAGCCCTTAAACTTCTTCAAAACCTTCTAAGTTCAGATAATAAGTTTGCACAGAGAGAGGGAGGGGAAGGAAAAAAACATCAAGCTGGATGTAAGTGTTCTTCGCTAGCCTGTCTCTGAGCAACGGGCCCTCCTGTACTCACTCTCCCTTGTTGCTCCAGCTTATCATAATATGCCACTTTTGTGCATCAAATTTACATTTCAAAAAATGCTGTATCGCTGCTCTAAAATTAATTATTAATCTTTCATCAGTCCCTTCCATAGCTACGTTTTTAACTTTGATTTTGCTCCCCGTTTGGGGGGAGGGATGGGAGAAGGGGGCGGGGGGGAGAGAAGATCCTTTAATCTTGTCACTTTTCTGTGGGGTTCTCCTCTCGTGTGCTGCTACTTCCAGCCCTGTGTGTCCCCTAAGCACTCTTGGAGGTACAACTTCAACTTCTCTGCTCGCTTGGAAAAGAAGTTTCCCCACACTTTTGAGAGCAAGGGAATTTTCACCCTGCAGGATGCAAAGCAGAGAAGCAAATGCTCCTCTTGTTTGACCTGGCGTTTCAGCCTCGGTAAAGCAAAGCTGTATGGATAAATTGAGCCCCAGGCTAAACAGCTAGGTGCCTTATATGACTGTGTGGGGGAAAGAGATCGCTGTAGAAGAGTTTATATGGCCTGGCTGGAGTGCAGTACGGGCTTATTCCTGAATCAACTCATCACAGTGACTAGTAGGGAATGGTCTGAATATTGGCTGTTTGCTGTTAAAGGTAAGCAAGCCCTGGAAATGCAGCCATTTGCTACTAGTCTGCTGAAGAATAAGTCTACAGTGGAAAGAAAAGAGGAGCAAGGAGAGAACTATATGTCAGATTGATACTGGAGAGATGGGAGCTGCTGGCAAAATCTGTACATGTCTCACAAGCAGCTTAGGTTTGTGTCCAATGCCATAATGTGCCTGAAGGAGGGGGAAAGGGCTCACAGAAGATGCAGTTATGATAAGTGATGCTTTTATGGAAGACAGAATAAAGACATTCCTTTTTGTCTCTACACTGCAAACTTACTGATCTCTGGCTTCATAGCCAAATGCATGCATGTGTAGGTGTCCACACACACACACTTGTGTGTACACACCCCCCCTTCTTCCTCCAGAAACATACAATCTGGACATTCAAAGTACTGTGTGCAGGCTGCTTCCTTGAATTAAGGTGGACAAATTTGCTGGACTCCACCATATTCACTGTGTTCTGCTCAAAATGGATGAAAAATCATCTAATTGGAAGACAGATGTCAACAAAACGTGGCATCTACTTAAAGGCCAAAGTCTCCCAATAAGGAATCACTCTTTACATTGTGCTCTTTATCTTTCTATGCCTGCGTACAGTCTATGAAATATGTACTCTTTTCAGCAGCTCCTTTGTTGTTATTTGCTGGGTGTATGTGTGGGTGAGTGTTTCTCAGGATGTTGGACTTAATCAGAGGTGAATTTGGATCAATAGACTATCACTTACTAGAAAATCAGATAAAGTACAAGGGAAAAAGAAAGCTGAAAATGCAGAGCAAAATGCACCATGGTTGTTTTTCAAACCCCCCCCCCCTCTGTGTTTCTTCCCAAGATTGTACTTGCCCAGGTTATAAATTTGTATCCCCGTGGTCATTCCATCCAGACTGTGCCCAGACTATGCACTCCCCTCTTTTATCTGTAGCAACAATCAGCAGATGCACTGTAAAGGGTACACACTCTGGCACCTTCATTTAGGCTGTACTTCACCACCAATGAATCAGCATTTGCCTGGACACAGACAATAGCTCTCACAGCAAACTTCTACATAAACATTGTTGCCTGCTTTTCACAGCTGGAGAAACTGAACCAGGAAAGCTGCTGGAGGTCAGAGGGAATCAGCAGCTCCCAGTTCACAACTGTAGCCTTGCTCAAACTTAGCTTTCTTCTCCACCTTCTAGACAGCAACCTCAATACAGCCTCACACTCCCTGTGATTTAATCTGTGTGATAACACTGATTTCTTTTTCAAAGTGGACTTTGCTTTCAGTTGTGCACGTGTGTGTAATTAGGTAGGATCACTAATGAGCTACTGAAGACCCACTTAGTATATTATGCCTCCACAAACCGCTGGAAGTGAAGTGCATGATTCCCCTTCTCTTTTTGGAGGATGCAAAGGATGAGTCAGTGCAGGTCTGGTTTCATAAAAATAAACAATGTTCACGTAGATGTGTGCCAGATGTTACACCCTGTTGAGTCCATCGAGTTCCTTATGGCCAAATAAAAATAGCTGGATCACGTAGGCTTCAGAGTAAGTGTGGTTTGAGTAGGAATGCAGTTCATGCAAACATCCAGTGTTGGCCTTGGGAAACGTCTCTTTTTGTCCACATAGAGATGAATAACGTTTGAGGCCAAAAATACTATGGATTCTTAATCATGCACAGACTCTCCTCAATCAAAATACAGGCTCCACTTTTCATGAGTGACCGTGTCTGTCCAGCTCACCGGCCAAGCTCAGGAGCTGCGTGTGTCAGAAGGAGGAGACAGAAAGACTTTTCTTGCCTTTCAGAGCATTTTCATAAAATCACAGAATGGTAGGGGTTGGAAGAGACCTTTGGAGATCATCCAGTCCAACCCCCCTGCAGAAGCAGGTTCACCTAGACCAGGTGACACAGGAACGTGTCCAGATGGGTCTTGAAGACCTCCAAGGAAGGAGCCTCCAAACCCTCCCTGGGCAGCCTGGGCCAGGGCTCCCTCACCTGAACAGGGAAATAGGTTTTTCTTATATTTAAGTGGAACATTTTTGTTCCAGCTTCATCCCATCACCCCGTGTCCTGTTGCTAGATACCATAGAAAAAAGGGATGTCCCAACCTCCTGACACCCACCCTTTAGGTATTTGTAAATATTAATGAGATCTTTCCTTTTGCAATGCTACAGTAAGTTTGGATTTGTTTTCATCTCAGAACCTTTATAAGAGTTAGGAGATTTTTTTTCAACAAGCCTAGGATCACAGAATCACAAAATCTCAAGGGTTAGAAGGGACCTGGAAAGCTCCTCCAGTGCAACCCCCCTGCCAGAGCAGGACCACCTAGAGTAGGGCACACAGGAACTCATCCAGCTGGGTTGGAATGTCTCCAGAGAAGGAGACTCCACAGCCCATCTGGGCAGCCCCTGCCAGTGCTCCCTCACCTCAACAGGGAAGAAGCTTTTCCTTGTGTTTCTTTGGAACCTCTTCTGTTCCAGCTTGTACCCGTTTGCTTTGTTGCTTGTGCAGGACTTTTCAGTAGAGTGAGGTCACATTAAAAAACCATTTTTTAATTATAAGAGTAAAGGCTGGGATGGAGAGGAGAAATGAATGAAAGCATTAGATTTTCAGCATTTGAGACATGATTCTCCTCATGAAACACAAACAATCCAGCAGCCCTTATTCCATGTATCCTAGCTACACAAGATGCCTCTCACTAACTACATGTGTGCTTGCTGGCCCAGGACCATGACACCCCTATCCTTCCACACCGGCCTTTTGGCCAGTGCTATGTTTCCCCTGCTCACCGCTTTTCCTTCCAATCTGTGCTGCAAAGAGATCTTTTAGCTTCTCATTTATAGAATCATAGAATAGTAGGGATTGGAGGGGACCCTTAGAGATCATCTAGTCCAACTCCCCTGCATGACCTGCCCGGACATGCTCCTATGTGACCTAATCTAGGTTGACCTACTTCTGCAGTGGGGTTGGACTGGATGATCTCTAAAGGTCCCTTCCAACTCCTACCATTCTGTGATTCTATGATTTTATGAAAAGCTCTTGGAAGCTAGAATGCAAGATTGCATCGTGCCTCTCTTCCCAGGGACTACAAACAGGCACTCCTAGCCAAGTGTTTCCTCCCTGATGGACACCTAATAGCTCAAATAACAGCTCAGTAAGTTATCTAGGACTTCTCTGTGTGAATATGCTTTCCACATAGCTGGAGCATTGCAAGCTCACATCCTAGCTGGTAACATCAGTGTCTTCTTTGGCTCACACATTTGCCAAGCTATTTGTAAAGGTGGGCACATGCACTGAGGTTAAAAGGATATATTAATTAGAGGGCCAAATCTTAAATCCTGGGGATGAAAGAGGGTTTTCAGTCTCACATGTCCCTTTTGGTGCAATCAGCCTTGGCAAATGACATCCAATTGGATTTAAAGGGATATGCAGACAACCTGCTTGCATCTGACTCCTCTTCCAGGCTTGGGACTAAGGTCATTATTGCAGATCAGCATCACTGGAACAGGTCCATGGCCTTTGCTCTTTTCCTATGAGCATATCTTTGATGAGGATTTTTTGGTTGATTTTTTTTTGCCTCCATGGAGAGTAGAAACTCTTCCTTGAAATCCATATCAGTAAGTGAGTTTTTGGATGCTTTGAGAACAGCAGGTCTACCCCAACACATGTGGCATCAGGATTTGACAGGATAAATCTTTGTTATGACTGACAGTTTTCTTGTTGACCACTCCCTCTGTGTTTAAAAACAGGCTTCATATTAAATGAAACTATCCTCCAAAGAAGAAAAGCATTTGAAAGTTGAAAGAACCCTATCAGAGAGTGTGAAAGGAAAACATTGAAGACTTATTTGGTGAAATAAACCAAAATGAGGAAAGAGGGCAGGACAGAAAGAGAAGGAAAGATTAAAAATAGAATTATTGCAAAGCATATCTAAACATTTTGTCAAGTGCTGCATTTCCCTCTTGCCCACACAAGCCTGAAGAAGATGATTTTGTAATCCAGGCACAGCCGTAGCCTGTGGGTTGGGAAGCAATGTGCTTTGGTGAATAGGAACTAGGTAGGAAGGTGGGCACTCCTCCGTGCCAAGTGCTTCTCTTCTTAGGCTCTGCTGATCGAGTGTAAGACCTGAGACAACTTCTTTCCAGCAGTCACCCTTCATAAAAGCAAAAGAAGAGTGCTAGCAAACTGCTTGACTTTTTATCCCTCTGCTTCCACCGGGATTGAATTGGGTGAGGTGGGACTCATCTTTGAGATGGGGATGAATCTCCACCTATAGATGCCTGTCTGCCTCCACTCTTTGTAGAAAGAGGTCAGAAGCCAAATCTTGAGAAAGCTAAAATCAGGTGAGCTAAAGCCTCTTGCCCTTCACGTCTGTAAGAGACAATGCCTGAAGCTCAGTGAGTACAAGCCTGCTGTAGTCAGACAGAGACAGCAGTGCCCTTGTTCTGGCAGCTGTGTGTGGTGGCAGGAGGAGCAGAGAGGCAGCTTTGCATGGGCTCAGGAAAGACCCCTCTGGACAGAAGTGACTGTGTATAAGCCTCCAATGGACATTAATAATACAAAGACATTCATAATAGGGTACCAGTTCAAGAACTCCTCTAAGAGTAGTTTAAACTTCCTTGATGGAGTGTTTAAAAGAGGAACTTGAACTCCTCAGGGAAACATTTGCACCAGTGGAGCCAGACCTAGGTGGAAAGTGCTTTATGGATTGGTATCTGGATGTTTACAGCTATCTATGAGACACCTAACTAGATGCCATCAAGCATAACTATGCTAGTATGTTGACATTAGGGAGCAGAGAAAAAGCTACCAGCAAAGGCAGAGCTGTTGGTCTTAGCACTGTATTGCAGCTGGGAACATCAACAAGGGATGAAGGAAGAAATGCCTGCTCCATGTGCCAGCACTGGCAAGGGAAGAGCAAAATGTCATCTGACAAAGGACATCTCACTCCTGCTGAATAGTCCAGCAGGGATATGCTGGCATTTGGGAAATCAGAAAATAATTTAAAATGTCCAAAACCAAAAGCAAACCAAATAATGTCTGAGACCAGCTGGAACTTTTCTAGGCACAGGACGTCTCTCTATGTAGGCCACCACCACCTCCAGACTGTTTTGCTTTCTCCTGAAACACGAAGACAATCTGTCTGTTTGCTTTTTTTCTTTCCTCTTTTCTTTTTTGTAATGTGTGTTGAATGGCTTGGCTAATAGCTGTGAAACAATATTTAACTATTGGCAAAAGCAGCTTTTATTTACTCTGGTAACTGTATTTTCATATAATACATTTTTCTGCCTTTGTATTTTGAGCATGTAATCTCCCTGGGGAGGGGAGGAGTCACAGCTCTCATCCACTCATCCTCTCAAGTCCATTGCACCTGCATATGGCATGGAGAAACTCACCCTTTGAGCTGTTGGATTACACTGCACTAGCATTTTCTTATAAATGTGCCTTATTCTCTTTTGTCCCTGCTCTACCATCCCACATTCGTGTTGCTGAATCATTTCAGCCATCTCAGGAGCCCTGTGGAAAACAAGAAGTGCCAATGTTAGTGGGACAAAGGCATTTATGCTTTATTGACCACTATTTTCCATGGGTATAATGTTCAAGCTGAACAAACAAGCCAGCCCTAAATGCACACAAATCCCAACATCAGCAGCTTAGAGCTACCAGACTTGGTTCTGGCTTTGAGCAGGGGTCAGGGGGAGGTTTGCAGGGTCTCTCCAGGTGCAACAAGAGGGCTGTTCCTCTGTATCCTGGTGCAAGCCCAGATGTCTCAGAAAGGCCTTCATTTAAAAACAAGCACAACCTTAGCACACTGCATGGATCAAAGACTTGACATTGAAAATGGAGTGATCCCAGGCAAACTGTTCCCCTCTCTGTGCCCTGTGAAACCTTCCTGTGAGAAGGACCTTGGTGGGGGCTTTGGAATGAGCAGCAGATGAACACTATGGTGTAAGTGTTTACATTTGGAAAAGCATATGAGGAGCCTGGCACAAGGTTTCCTTTCAGCTAGGTTAAGAAAACAATACCAAGAATCTACATTTTCCTTCAGTACTCCTCCAATTGATAAGAAATAATAGTTAATTTCTATAGCACTTCTCAGACTCCCAAGTGCTTTGCAAAAGAGATCAGCATCAGATGAGGAAATGGAAGCAAAAAGCACTGAATGCCATCCCCTGAGTCACTGAAGTACCCTATTTCAGCTCTAGCCACCACGTCCCAGTGCTTAAGCGGGGTAGGAGGACTTTTGCAAGACTACAGGTGACTTGATGCTCTTTCAAGTGTGTTTTTGGCTGCTCTGAATAGTCCTAGACTGTGCCCAGCACATAGAACTGGGAAGTGACAGTGATGGGGCTGGTGCTCAGTGTAAGGGCATTGAAACTTTATAGGAACACTCAAATGTTTAATTGTCTTTATCATCTTATAACGATCTATGTGTTTATTCCCTGACTACCCTTGTGAAGAGATTGTTATTCTTACTGTTCTATGGATGAGCAATGGCAGCTTTCTCACCTCCAGCAGAGCTAGTCATGCAGGCTGTAGTGGGAAAGAGGCTTGTGCTCATGCCTTTACACCTCAGGCAAGAAGCTATCCTTTCTCCAGCCCTTCCTGCCTGACACTGTAAGCAAACTCATACACGGCTGCCTTCAGAAGAGCTCTCAGTGGCTATAGAACAGGCATCACTATTTGCCCCTTAAAGCAGTAATAGAAAGCTAATTAGAATGGCAAGTAAAGTGTACAAAAGGGAAAGGGGAAAAAAAAAAGAAAAGAGTGAAACTGGAGATCTGTTTGACCATACCAATAGACAAAGAGCTAAAACTTGGGTAGCAGCAGAGGGGTTAGAAACAGCTTTTGGTGCATTCAATCTATTGCCTCTTCACTCCTGGTGAAAAAGATTGCAAATATCATCTTACAGTGTTTATTGTTCTAGATAAAGACCTACACCAATGGAGCTCTCACACTGGCTTCATACTCCATTGTATTGGCTTCTTGCTAACACTTATCAGCTGAAACAACATTATAACAGCACGGAGTCCAGAGAAGTGGTTCTTATGGTGCAACTGGAAGACTGTGTGTGTATGTGAAGGGGGAAATACACTCCTTAAAAAAAGCTAGAAAGAAGATAGCACAAAAGCCAGCACTCTCTTATGACTGGAGCCAGGACTGCTAGTTGACCAGATGTAGGTACTGACATGCAATGATTTTGCAAAGGCTACAAGTTAAGTTCAGACCTTTGCTAGTTAATGGCAAGCAGAATCCCTTCAGGACATGCAAAGGACAAAAGACACAGGAAGGATAAAAGACCTGATTCTCTGTAATTTCCTTACAATTTCTCAGGTGTGTGATTGCCTGGACACAAGAGAGGATGGCACACTAGAAATCAAAGATGGAACTGATTTGCCATTGTTTTAATACATCCCAGTAATAACAGTAAAGCTGCACAGGAAAGCATTGAGAAATTCTGCAACTGTTCAGTTCATGAAACATTCATGACCCTTCCACTGTCAATATGAGAAGTGGTCTTCCAGTTTTCTCTGAAGCTGTAACCTAAGTTACTAGTTACAAGTTTTGAGAGTTATATCCACTATTGGCAGTGTCTGAGTAGTCAGGCTGTTTGCTGCAGGTTTGTGAATCAAGGATGCAAAGACTTTCAGATGGACATTAACTGCAGAAAAAGGTCTAGACCCATTGCAGTTTGAACAGTGATGCAGGAGCTCAAGGGTGTCATGCAGCACATTTAGTAGTCTGCCTCAAATGTACATGATATCATGAGGTCTTATGAAAACACAGTCGGCAAACTGAGCTCTCACATCTTGTGAGGACAATGAACTGAGTGGAAAAGTGTATAATGGAGCAGAGAAAATGCAAATAATGGTTTATTTCCTGGACTTTAGTAAGGCCTTTGATACAGTCTCCCCCAGCAGCCTCTTGGAGAAACTGGCTCCCTATGGCTTGGATGGACCTGCTCTGAGATGGGTGAGAAACTGTCTGGATAGCTGGGGCCAGAGAGCTGTCATGAATGGAGCTAAATCCAGTTGACAGCTGATCACCAGTGGTGTTCCCTGGGACTCAGTGCTGGGGCCTGCTCTGTTTAACATCTGTATCAATGACCTGGATGAGAAGATCAAGTGCATCCTCAGTAAATTTGCTGATGACATTGAGCTGGGTGGGAAACTTAGATCTGCTTTAGGGCAGGAAGGCTCTTCAGAGGGACCTGGACAGGCTTGAGTGATGGACTGAGGCAAATTTTATGATGTTTAACAAGGCCAAGTGCCAGGTTCTGCACTTAGGCCACAACAACCCCAAGCAACGCTACAGGCTTGGGGCAGAGGGGCTGGAAAGCTGCCCAAAATGAAAAGGCCCTGGGAGTGTTAATCAACAGTGGCTGAACATGAGCCAGTAATGTGTCCAGGTGGCCAAGAAAGCCAAGAGTATCCTGGCCTGTATCAGAAATAGTGTGACCAGCAGGGCCAGGGAAGTGATTGTTCCTCTGTACTCGGTGCTGGTGAGGCTGCACCTCGAATCCTGTGTCCAGTTCTGGGCCCCTCACTACAAGAAGGACATTGAGGTGCTGGAGGGTGTCCAGAGATGGGCAATGAAGCTGGTGAAGGGTTTGGAGAACAAGTGTGATGAGGAGTGGCTGAGGGAGCTGGGGATGTTTAGCCTGGAGGAGGCTGAGAGGAGACACTGAGAGGTCAATCTCTTCTCTCTGGTAACGAATGATAGAACATGAGGAAACAGGCTCAAGTTGCACCAGGGGAGGTTTAGATTGAACATTAGAAAGAACTTTTTCACCCAGAGGGTTATGAAGCATTGGAAGGGGCTGCCCAGGGAGCTGGTGGAGTCACCATCCCTGGAGATATTCAACAAACACACAGATGAGGTGCTGAGGGACATGAGTTAGTTTAGTGATGGGCCTGGCTCTGTGAGGTGAGGGGTTGGACTCAATCTTAAAGATCCTTTCCAATTGTAATGATTCTGTGGTTTGCACGTTTGTCTGTGGCATGGGATCCATGACAATTGTGGTCTACACACAAACTTGAAACGTAAACTCCTTAAGATTGCTCTGGCAGGGGAGGCTGGACAAGATGATCTTCTGAGGTCCCTTCCAACCTTTAAGGTTCTGTGATTCTGTGTGACTAGTTTCATTCTGAGTTTTATTAATGCTAAGCAGTCAAGAAAAGCATTTGCTTCAAAGCCACAGATACACATACCTAGTAAACCTGTTAGCTTGTACTTGGTTTAAAGTATGATTTGTTTCTCATATGACAAAGCACTGACGTGACTCAAGGTCAAGATGTCCTCTGAGGCAACAATGAGACATCCTATAGATCTGCAGAAGGGAAAGGATCTACAGAATAATGTGTATTTACCCCAAAAGTGCCCTAAGAATCAGGATGCCTATAAAAGAGCATTTCCTGTCATCCCTCCTTTCAGGCTTAAAAACACTCAACTTGCCCATGTTAGAATAGTGTGGACAGCTGCGAAAAGCAGCTATAAGAGAGCCTCTGTACACATCACACATTGCCAGCAGCAGGGAGAACAAAGGGTGAGTTGAGAAAACTATGAACTTAGTTCAGTTGAGAGTAAAAAGAGGTGTGCTACCGATCCTTCCTAGGTTCCTTTCTCTTCCAAACATTTCCCAATTATACATCATATTTCCCAATTATATATAATTTCCCCATTAAAACCACAGGTGTTTTCTTATGGGCTGTGGAAACTGACCCTAAAGGAATTACTTGACATGTTTTCCTTAAATGAAGTGAAACAAATTTCATTTCCTGAAGTGAGACATAGGTTTCTGATGGATTCTACTCTTCCATAAGCAAATCCAAGCTGATTTAATTGCTCCTGAATAAGATAATACAAACTCCGTTGCTGGCTTAGTTAATAATCAGAGTTAATAAACAAAATAAGCAGGCAGAACTGGAACGGGTCTCTGGGTCACTGATCTGAGTCCTTTGCCACGAACTTCGATGTTGTGTTTTCCCTTTCATTAACTCATCAGGCTCTGACAACTGCAATGTCTTAGAAAAACTTGATGGCTCTCACCCTCAAATGAAAGTCACTTCCTCAAGGCGATTCCAAGACAAGGGCAGGATGAAATCCAAGTGTCTTGAGTCTCGGCCACTTGCTCTGTTATAAAACCAAAAAAGCAACATGTCCAAAACCATGTCGAAGGTGGATCATGCTTGTAGGCTATGTAAGGGAAGAATATTGTCTTTTCTTTTTCCAATTCACTGGAATTCTCATGAGAGAGCAGTGACCAAGATAAAAGCTCAGTGAAGACAAATAAAGCAAAAAACTCCACCTCTTCCTCAAAAGATGTGAAAATAACGTTAACTGGGGAGGGCTTTGTTTTGCTTTTGCTCTCTCTACAACACAGAGAATTATAATGAATTACACTGTTAACTGGGACATAATCTTGTCTGTAAGGGATCAGGGGAAATTGAGATGTGGGACTATCTCAGATAATGAGGGGCAACTGGGAGTTTTTGGAAGAGCTAGGAAATTGGCATGTGGAAATAATAATTATAGATTTTACAGTATTTACTGGGTAATGCTGTGGAGGAAACCTCTTTGGTTTTAACTATGAACTTTGGTAGAAAGGGAATTAGGATACCTGGTGTTAAAATCTCCTCAAATCCCTCAAAGCTTTAGTGAAGATCTAACGCTTTGGCTGGTACACTGGAGTTTGCTTAGCTGATTCAAATCATATTTCCAGGAACATTTGTACATTACACTCCCAGATGTCAGCCAGATGATACAAGAATTTTTTGGTTTGGAAGCTTCTTTTCTCCTTTTCTGTTTTTCTTGAGAAGAAAAGAATCGCTTGTGTGCTGTTTACAAAGATTTCAGCATGGTGTCTACTATTTTAGCCACTAACACAAACAACCTTGACAATCACAACGTATTTTTTACATCTTTCTTCATCCAGACAAGTAAGCAGTCATCAATTACAACCCCACACATGAAATACAAATTTAGCACTACAGCAATGAAAACTAAAGCAATTTGTACCTTTACTATTCTAAGGGGATTCATTCCTGCTCTCTTTACTACGAAATATTTCCTCTCTTGAAGTCAAAGTTATATCAATGTCACTGACCTTAAGTTGAATCATAGCAAGAAGATGATAACCTGGCATTTCTGGCATCATTTCCTTCTTATTGGGCTTGCCAGTTAGCATGTGTTTTAAAACAATGCTCAAGCATTTGTTTTCCTTAGGTTGCAGTCAAGCTTGATTTATTTGAGCTGATAACATGAAATGTAACAGTAAAAAGATTGCACTTTAGAACACCTGACTTTTAATTGATGCCCAGTTGAAAAATTAACAGCAAAATAGTTTAAAATGTGTCTTTACCCACTACATAATAGCTGAGTCATGACACTAACAGGGGAAAAAGCTAAAATGCAAAAGCACATGGATGTGTATAGGATCACAGGATTCTGTGCACCTTGGTGTGAACAGCTTGAAAACCAGAAAGACAGTTCTGATTAGAAGAATCCTATTTGCTTCCAGTTCTTATCCTTCTCTTGGAAACAACCAGAATATTAATGCAGGTGTTTGTTCTTCTACTGCACTGCTCTGTCACTTTATCTGTTTATGTGGTTATTGGTCTCCCACCATACAGCATTTTGCACAGGTGTTGGTGCACACATACACACGGGTACATGTGAGCACACTGATCACAGTGCTTTATAAGTTAGCAGGGTAAGTAGAGGAGAGCTGTGTCATGCTGGCTCTTGCAGAAAACTGAGCCATGTAAAATGTAACAGAATCGTTATAAATGGTGAACCTCAATCCCCAACACTCCCAAAGGGACTCTACATTTTCACTGCTGGAGTATGCAGTTGAGTGTATGGGCACAAGTTATACCAAGCCTCTCAACACTTTCCCTTGTCCAAGATCAAAAATGTTATCATCCTGCTGCCTGAACACCTCTCTGCAACTCCAAACCAACTCCAGTGCAGCAGATGAAGCCACTCTGGATTTATGCTCATTTAAATGGAGGAGGATGTGGTTGAAGATGTGCCTGTGCCATATGGGGCTCCTGCACCCTCTCTCCCACAGTCCTCTGCAATGCTATTCCACTGCTCTCCTCTTCCTCTTCTTTCAAAGCTCTCCTTCTGGTGATGATTGACAATGTAGGTGGCTAACTGTTTCTACCAATCCTTGTTTCCCTTCTTCTTTCTGGTCTACCCCAATCAAACTGTAAGAGGGGTCACCTTTGGGCTAGTCCTGCACAGGCCAAATGCAGTGGGGCTCTGAACCACTGCTCTGCTGCCTGGGAACTAAAGGCCATGCTCATCCTTCTTTATTTTAGGGAGTGATGGGGATGCCTGATTTCAGAATGTGTCCACACTGCAATGGTTCTATCTCCACAGGTGAAAAAGGCATTTTGTCAAGATAATTAAGCCTTGCTGAGGTCTGGAGACGTTTCAAAGGGCTTATTTCCCTCTGTGGTCTAGAGAAGAAGCTTAGAGCAAATATGACTCATGGAGCATCATAAACTAGGTGGGATAATCTGGGTCTTATGTAACAAATAGAGGAGACTGAGACTGAGGAGATTGAGAGACTGATGTGGGATCTCATTAATCTGAATGATGGGTGTCAGGAAGTTGGGGCATCCCTTTTTTCAATGGTATCTAGCAACAGGACAAGGGGTAATAGAATGAAGCTGGAACACAAAAAGTTCAAATTAAACACAAGAAAAAGCTATTTCACTGTGAGGTGAGGGAGCCCTGGTCCAGGCTGCCCAGGGAGGGTGTGGAGGCTCTTTCCTTGGAGGTCTTCAAGACCCACCTGGACACCTGATCTAGGTGGACCTGCTTGAGCAGGGGAGTTGGACTAGATGATCTCTAAAGGTCCCTTCCAATCCACACCATTCTATGAAATACAAAACCCTCCATGTAACACCTCACCCATCTGCAATAACTACCCTCCTTGTGCAGGGCTCTGTTATAGTAGCACACTGACACTGATTTTATGTGATGGGCTGGCATGGGCTGGCATCTTCATTTTCCTTGCACATGAATCCAGATCCTGACAGGCTTTTCCATACAGCATTTCAAATTGGTGTGTCTAGATGGGAAAGTCAGAGCCGCTGCATTAGTGCCTAAGATATTTGACTGCACCTGATGTCTCTATTTTTGAGCATATGGTTTATTGAATTGCAACACTTTTCAAGATAGTTCTGACTGCCCTATTCTGAAGGATTTGTATTCTCAAGTAGAACATGCATAAGAATAAAGATTTTGATTGCAGCTTTAATATCAAAGTAATATGTTTCAATTGACTAAGCAGGCCACTAACAATTTAGATAAAGGGATGCAATATAACAATTAATGAACTATACACAGATTCCTCGTTGTTCATTAACCCTTCAGAAGCTGCATATCTGCATATAACCCATGTTCTCCCTTTGTTTAGCCAGTACACTAAAAGATGGTAGAGTTGTCAAAATATGCTATTAAGAGGCTGTTTTAATGTATGGTAAGTGATATGCACACACATTATGAAATAGTATGTACAAAGCACTGGTAATGGTGCTAACAGAGGTAATGGAATTTACTGTAATTTCTACAGGGTGAAATTTTAGTTAATATCCATTATAAAATCAGCTATCTCAAGCAGAGCTGGGTTTGCAAGATCAGTCAGCCTGGGGCAAAACTCTACTTGAAAGAGCAGCAGGATAGGAAAGCTTTCAGGGAATGGGTTACCCGCTCCCTTATTCTCCACTTCAGCCCCAGTAGAAATGAAAACAACCCAAGGCCTGCTCTGTTTGTGTGCGCAATGTTTTTCTTCAGCAGCATGCTAAACACCTCATGCTATTGTCACACACATTGCAACATCTGGTGTGCTCTGGAGAGGTCCAGATCCAGTACCATCACTTTTCTTGTGCAGTTCTTTGACTTTGTGGGTTGTGGTAACAAGGCTGGAAGTAGAAACCCTGAAGAGTGTGAAGGATTGGTTTTTTTTGTGGTCATAAAAATCCTAATTCTTTCTTCCCTTTTGGTTTCCTGATTCTGCTTCTTCATGAGGTCCTTGGGGTGAGAGCAGTACAGAGGGTTGCCATGGCTGCTTCTCCCTTTGTATGTTCTCATTCCTCCCTATTCTTTTGGCTCCATCTGCATATTAACTTGGTCATTTGACAGAGCTTTTTAGTTTGGAAATGGCAGATATACTGATGTATATTAGCTGAAGTATATAAAGGTATTTCTACTGATGACAAGGGAAATACAGCACAGTAGGCTATGTTTCTCTTTTTAAAAACCCAGAACTTTTCATCACTGAATTTGGCATTCAGGTGACCTACATACAAATGACACAAGGTTATCATCCCCATTTTACAAATAGGGAGAGGAGACATATTAAAGCAGTTTTGCCAAGGACATACCATGAGTCAAGAACTCAAGCAAAGGGCTCCTCGAGGCCACCCCAGCATCCCATCCTCCTGACAACTAAAGTTACTAAAAGGCCATAAAAGTGTATGAGACAACTGAGAATCATGTTCGTAATTCATCCACTTGAGCTTTGTTTTCATTCATAAACTCATCAAAGATCAGAGCCCCTGAAGTGAGTTATAGTCCTGTGTTCACTGAAAAGCTGTTTGTTAATCTCCAATGGACCTTTGCCTTTATGGCTATGCAGTGGGTGCAGTTAATATACTTTCATTTACCTTTTTATGGTTAGCTCAGATATTAATGATGCCAGTGGATTACCAGCTCTATGAAGAAGGAATACCTTTTCAGACCAGTATCCCACCTGCATGGTAAATGGGTTACTTTCTCCACAGTGCTTATGCAAACATAATTCGGAACCCATGGGAGCCAGTACTTAGAGGCCTGTCAGATTATTTGGACAAGTGCAGAGTCCTGCACCTGGGAAGGAACAACCCCATGCACCAGCACAGGCTGGGGGTTGACCTGCTGGAGAACAACTCTGCAGAGAGAGACCTGGGAGTGCTGGCTGATAATAAACTGACCATGAGCCAGCAATGTGCCCTCGTGGCCAAGAAGGCCAATGGCAGCCTGGGATGCATCAAGAAGAGTGTAGGCAGCAGGTCAAGGGAGGTTCTGCTCCCTCTCTCCTCTGCCCTGGTGAGGCCTCATCTGGAGTCCTGTGTCCAGTTTTGGGCTCCTCAGCTCAAGAGGGACAGGGAAGTGCTGGAGAGAGGCCAGCACAGGGCCATCAAGATCATCAAGGGACTGGGGCTGTTTAGTCTGGAGAAGAGGAGACTGAGGGGAGATCATATTAACATTTATAAATATCTAAAGGGTGGGTGTCAGGAGTTTGTGGTATCCCTTTTTTCTATAGGAGCTAGCAACAGGACAAGGGGTGATGGGATGAAGCTGGAACACAAAAAGTGTCATTTAAACATAAGAAAAAACTATTTCACTGTGAGGTGAGGGAGCCCTGGCCCAGGCTGCCCAGGGAGGGTGTGGAGGCTCCTTCCTTGGAGGTCTTCAAGACCCACCTGGACATGTTCCTATGTGACCTGATCTAGGTGACCCTGCTTCTGCAGGGGGGTTGGACTAGATGATCTCTAAAGGCCTCTTCCAAGCCTACCATTCTATGATTCCATGATTTGGATTTTGGAGCAAATCCACTCCTCTTAGTCCTAAAATACCCACCTATGTATTGACTAGAACAATATAACTTCATATTCACATACAGATATGAAATTGCCTCCTTTGACTCTTCATTTGAGCCAAAGTAAGTTGAGTGTGCAGGAGCCTGCAGGACAGGAACTAGTTTTCCCTGTGAAGCAGTGGCCCAAGAAAAGAAGGTCCATGGCTGTGGCTTCCTCATACCTCATGGACATGAACTAAAGGCTCAGGTCAGAGAAGTTAGTGTAATTTTTTTCCCTAGACAAAGAACGAAAGTTCTGCATTCATAAAGGACCAGACTCTCTTGCCCCAAGAGGCGTACAGTGACTAGTCTACCCTATGGTAAAGGTACAAAATATATCCTTAAAACCAAGTACTGCCTCATGCATCTTGGTTTTAAAGCATTTTTAGTTGCTTTTGAAGGAGATTTATATAGTAATTATACATTAACAGTAATTAAACAGCATTATCATAGGAGATTGTGACTATGCAGCTTCCTGTGGCTTTCTGGTACATGTGCACAGTAGCTATTTCAGTTATTTCACGTAACATTTGTATGTACAGCACATATTTCAGTGTTCCTGAGGCTCACCAGTACCTTGAAATGATACACTTTTATTTCAAAATATTTGTATACAGCTAAAGAAATTCAAGGTGAACGGTAATAATATTCAAGGTGGACATAGGGGCAAGAACATAGAAAAAGGAGACAGACAAAAAAAATAACCCATCACTTTAGATTCAGGGTTCTTGACTACTTTGGAAAAAAAAAAGAGTTCAGGAAAAAATCCTACTCTGCATTTTTTCCCCTGGTGGATCAAAGTTAAAAATCAAATCAATACCATCTTAGTATTAGATGGTGGTGACAGCATGTGGACATCAGTGCTGTAATTAAAAAGCCATTCAGCTCAGTTGGTAAAATGTAATTTTAGCTGTAGTCACTGGCTGTTTCGAAGCAATCTATTTACCCCAAAAATGTCCTCAGGCATGGACTGAAGAGTGTGAAATGATCGAGTTTTAGTTATCCTCATACATAACAAATTGCAATTATAATTCCTACTGTAAAAAATGTTATAATAATATTACACTGAAGTCCCTCTGCTAACTGGCAGCAGGGACAGAAGAGCAGAAAGAAACTTTCTCTGCTTTGCTGCTTCTATTAGTCTCACTTTACACAGGACTTCTTCCCTGAGCCTGCACAGGGTCTGACCCAAGCTGTTGACTGAGGCACCATCCTTTGCTGCTCCAGTCTGTGGTCCACCCCTGAAACCATCCTGGAAAGCGATGCTGGGAGGTTTTCCCACTGCTCTGACTGGGACCAACAGAATAATGTTGCTCATCACTTAAATGCTGGCAGAGCTTTGGCTTTAGATCTTGCTCACGGAAAAAGCTTAGGGCCACTCATTAAAGTAACGGCTACATTAATGGTAAGCAAAGTAAAATGCACATAGCATTTAACTTTCTAAGCTAAAACTATCAGCCAATTAAATCAAACAGCATGGCTGAATTAAATATTAAACTTATTTACAGATAAGAATACTGAGGCAGAAAATCAAAAGGCCAATTTTGGGGGTGGCAGTTTAGGACCACTCTGCCATTGGCATTTATTTCTGTGGAAGATGCTGTGTGGCCACAAGCAGCCTTGTCACTGTTGTAAATCATCTGATCTTCCCTGGAGATGGCCCTGTTGCCCTCAGTGCTGCAGGGGCGCCTGCATCTCCCATCCCTATCTGTATCCCCATCCCCTTGCATCTGTATCCTGCTCCTCCCACTGCACGGCCAGCTCCTGGGCTCACTCCTGCCCTTCCCTTGTATCACCCTGCATGGACTTATGCTAGTGGGAATCACCTTACTGGTTAAAAGCAAGGCTGTCCTTCTGTTTACCCAGTCAAAATCACCTCATCTCTAACACTCTCATTCCACAGGGGAGATAGGACAGTCCCCCTCCCCAGTCACAGCCAAACCGATTACCCCAACACATGAAAGTGAGGGTGCACAGCTTTTGGACTGACTTATAGGCTGACAAGACTTCTGCCAGCCCTCAGATGATCTGTTGTTGTGTTAGGTAGCTGTTCTAGCTGCCAAGGGTTTCACCACTCACCTCCAGGTATCCTGCTGGTGCTGAATGTGATGGAGGCCAGGAAATTGGTTTTGAATACCAGAGTTTATCAGTCTGATGAACCCAGAAACTGGAAGAGTCTTGGAGATCCAGCAGGTCCTGAAACAACAGCTTGGACTGTTTGGCTCAGGGAATATAAGTGCAATATTAAACCCATTAATTTCTGGAACACAAGTTTCTTTCCTTCATGAATCCAGAAACTGGAAAAGTCTTGGAGATCCAGCAGGTCCCCAAACAACAGGTTGGACTCTTTGGCTCAGGGAATATAAAGTGCAGTATTAAACCCATTAATTTCTGGAACACAAGTTTCTTTCTTTCAGGAAGGGCAGAAATAAAAGTAGAAGCAGTGAGAGAACATATTTGCTTAATTCTGTGCTAGACCTTACAGGGAAAAGAGGAGCTGTTCAGATATAAAGAAGTCACACTGCAATATGCAGTGCAAATGCATATGCAACGTGGCATTTCCTGCTCTCGTGTCATAGGAGCTATGATTCTCTCACCTCTGCCCAGTGAGCCTGGCACTATTAAAAGTAACAGTGAGAAGCTAGGAATACCATATGTGTTACAAGGCATGTGGTTTGAAGGACAGACACTTTGACTGTCGTGTCAAAGTTTAGAACTGTCTTCCTGACTCTCAGTTTCATCAGCATCCTCAACCTTTAACTGATACTTGGTACAATGAACTAAATGGGCCAAGTCTTACAACACAGAGGTTTCCAAAGGGGTTTTAAAGCCCTTCCCTTCAGGCTGCTGTAGGATGCAGGTTATTGCACACTGAGTCTTATACTGAGCTGTGTTTGTTAACAAGTGAGAAGGTAAATCAGAGTGTGCTCTAACCTGGCATACAGCTGGCTCCTGTTCCTGTAACAGAGAGGAGGCACCTGGTGAGCAGCAACAAGATGAATTTTCTTAGTTTCTCACTGTCTCTCCCCACAGAACTCTTCCTTCCTTTGGGGAAGATGCTCACTATAGCATCCTTCAAACAAGATGAGCTTGCAGAAGCACACATAATCACTGTCCTGTCTCTGCTGCTCCTTTCTAGCCAGCCAGGTCCCTGACAACCCTATTTTGCCTAGGAGTTGTTTTCCATCCTCAAAAGCTGACACAGTTGCTCTCCATGTTTGTTTCTTTCTTATGACAGCTCAGAGGATCTACCAAAATGGAAGTTTGCATCAGAGGAAAATGAACCCAGAGAAGAGGTGTTCAGACAACTCTCATACACATCCCAGGGGATGGGTGAAATGATGGGGGAATGTGACAATGTCTTCTGAAGCACAGTAAATGGCAGAGAAAAGGAGAGAGAAAGGTTACAGCGGGCCCATGAGGAAGACTGGGAGGCAAACAGACCACTCTCGTAGTTTTTGGGGAGGGCACAGAGCCTCCTTCAGCATTTAGGTGTAGTGCAGTATCCAGTCTGTCACACTGCTATGTTTTGGGGGACACATCTCACTTTGTTCCCACAACCAGGCAGCAAGAAGGGGAGTGCTGCTGTGCTCCAGATGGATACAAGCCCTTTTGTTGCCCTCTGAGCAGAGAACATCCGTTAGATTCCCACTTGCATTGCTTTGTGTGGTCCTCAAGGCACAAACTTATCTGCACATCATTTATTCTTAGGTTTTAAAAATATTCTAGCTTACTACATTGACATACAGTGCTCACTATTTCTCCCTGCTGCCAACAGTTAAAACAGCATTAATTGACATTAGATTGATATTCATTGTATTTTTCTTGAGCAATTCATTAAAATATCCAGGCTCAATGCCATAAAATCCAATTGTGGACTAAACTAGCTCTCATACACAGTCTTGCAGGAGCCCCATGTGATGCACAGGAAGAAGTGCTCACCACAAAATGACCAGGACCTTACTCATCAATGACAGGTGCCTATTGATTAAAAATGAAGAGCAAAACATGTTCTTTGCTCTCTCCCTAGAAGCCCTCTTCGTTGCTGTGTACAAGATTCAGCTGAACAAGCTGTCAAGTGGGAGAAGGAGTAGGAGGTGACCAGCTTTCCCTTCATCCTTTCAACTAGTGTGCAAACCAACACACAGTAACTATCAGGGGGAGCACATAGTTTTTAGTAGCCTGCAGGCTAAACATCCCTCCTCCGTCTACCTGTCTGTCTTCCTAACACACGTTGCACTGTCACTCAGAATATGCAGAAAGAGCTCCCAGGAAAGCCCGGGGAGCAGAACTCAACCTGGCTTTTCCAGAATAGTTACATGAGTATTAGTAATTCCTCTGCCCATAAATATGGACAAAAAGGTCCTTTTACCAGTGCAGTAGCCAGTGCAGTATTTCTCAAGGCTATAAGATCCCAAGGTATCAAATACCTAAACTTCAGGCTGCTGATATTCAGTGTAACAGTGCTTTCACATTACTTTTATAACAGCTCCCTAGATATATCCTCTGGCCACTCTTGGGCTACTCAGTCAGGTGGCTCTTTGGTCTGACTTGATGCTGGGTAATTTCCTAATATACTGGAACTTTGAAGGATTGGTGAGTGTTCTGTGATGAGCCTTGATGAAGATATACCCTAATCTGCTCATGGAGTCCAAAGTCTGGTTCCTAAGACACAGAATATATGTATTAATAACCTCAGTACACTTTGGCTACATCTATATGAGCGAATTAAACACGTTCAGGGCTGTTTCCTGGCTAAGTTTCCTGGAACAGCTCGAATCCGTGTATACACAGACTACCTAATGGGAACAGTCTTTGGACTGACCTAACTTCTGTAGCACGTCCAGGAATTGCTTGGGAGAGTGCTAGTTGGCCTGGGTCAAAACTATGCCAAGGACCCTTGGAGCAATTTAATGGTTCAGACAATCAAGTTTCAGTGCCAGAGGATTTTCATCTGAGCCATTTAATTTACTTGGGTAGCATTAGCCTTTGGGAATCCAAGAGTCTAAGCTCATTGATAGCCTTCTATATATCACCAACTCTTATTAGCAAGAGTAATAGCACTTGCTCGATAGCAGCACATATCTCCATTACAACAGCTTTGAAACGCTCTGCTCTGAAGCAGCAATCAGGAGTGGCAAGCTTCCAGGTAGTCTGGCTGAGCACCTGCCTGTGCTACAGGGGCACCATGCCATTTCTGTTCCAGGATGACGTTATCCACATCTCTAGCAAAGTGAGCACGAGTGTCTCCAAGTCCCGAGTCTACTGCCAGTCACTCTAGGTCTGAAGCACTATCGTCTCACAGTCCCTGCCAGTTGGACAGACTCAAAGGCACCAAATGAAATTGTTCATAGAAAGAAATAGATCAGCAGACTTCACAGCTCTAGCCTCTTCCTCCTCAACACTTTGGTTCGGAGCACGGGTATCCATGTGTTTGCAGCGACCTGTTTGTGGCTGACACCTCCATCATCTTTCCTCCAGGCTGTCTGATCTCTGAACTGGCCTCAGAGAGGAGAGGGATGCTGGGATGAACTGGGACAGCTATGGAAGCTGACTTCTTGGACACTGGAATTCCTTTGGCTTCAGGTGAAAATCTCACTGCAAAATGACAACTTTTACCATGGAGCTAGCGAGAATATGTCTCTGCACTGTGCAACTCAGCTCTTTAACAGCTACCTGTGTCCTGTTTTACCATGATGTAGGATAGGTGGCCAGGATGGCTTTCTAGTGGTGTGTTTCCAGGCCCTCTAAGTAAACAACACTTGTGGGCATGTGGGCCTCAGGCCTCAGACGGTGTTGAGGAGCGAGGAGCCCCTATGACAGGGTTGCCACATGTACAGCAGCCCCATGCTGAGTGAAGCACACTACTAGGTGCAGCAACATCTCAGTTCTACTTTCAGACCAATACGCTTCTGACAGAGGTAAGGTGGGGATTTTTTTCTGCTGGCTTTTGGGGAACTGGCTCAGGCAGGCTCTCATCTCCCATGAGCAGAGGGGTCTCCAAGTCGTGGTGAGAGCTCAGGGAATCAGTGGATCCCATTTTGTGAGACAGATCAGAGACAGTGTGCCCCGTTCTTGGCAAGTGCACGTTTCCATCTCTCTCCCGGCTTCGGCTGAGCAGAAACAACATCCAGCTCAGCAGCAGCAGCCGGACTGGCACTCTGATGTAGGATAGTTGTATAATGTCATGCGATCTCTTCTGTTCTCCTCCCTCACCCCACTGGGAATCTCTCATGATAAAAACAGTAAAAGGCTCTTGATTTATTTTGCTGACTAGAACATTTCATTATATTGATTCAGCTCATGAAAGCTCCACAAGGAAATGGAAAATAGCCCATTATTTTTAATTTCCAATTGGAAAAGTTACAACACATTTCTATTTATGATGTGCATGTTTCTTTTTTCCCCTCTTCTTTTTTAATCTAAATCATCAAATTCAGCACTTATTTTTAGAACAGTCTATTTCCTAACAGTTAAGGAAAGAGTAAGGCTTGAACTTGTGGTTCTCTATATCGCAAGCTGCTGAGGTTCAAAGAGATTATTCATATATATTCTACATGGAGTTGGTGAGGAGGTGAAACTGCCAAATATCCTGAACTTCTCTATTTTGGGAAAAATGGTGGGCTAGGATGATCTTATAAAATGTATTCACGGCTTAAATTGAACAATTTAACACTCTGAAGCTTAAGTAAGAAATTAATAGAAGGCGAATCTTTGAAGTGGTGGCATGTGTGTAAGCCTCTTGTCCCCTGCAGCCAGAAAAAAAAGAAGTCATCAAGGCTTCAGACAAGCAGCATTAAGCGTTTCAATTCTCCATAAAAAATATTTGTGATGTAGAGCAATTACTTGTTTTTGATATTAGAGAAAAGTTGCTGAAAATGTGTTTATTTTGCTTCTCTCTGTATAATAGCCTTTGGAATATGTGCTTTGCATGGACTTGTGCCTCATGGTGGAGTCATCCTTTGTGGTGCAATCATATAGCCCCTTGCACATGCACATATATTTATACACACACACATGCACACACAGAGAACAAACAGACTAGATGGCCAGAAATTCTTCGCACGTACTCTCTTGTTTCTGTGTTGCTCTTGCTTGAAGCACATGTTTAACATTTTACTTGACTTGAAAACTTAGTAAGGTGGATGGATTAAGGAGAAAAAAAAAAGCCAAAGGTTGAAAGGATGAATAGCTCAGAGAATAAAGCATTGGGCACTTACAGTACTGCCGGTATTGAATGCAAGGAATCAGTCCTGCAGACCTCAAAAGGGCGAGGAATGAAACTCAAACACACCCGGTTTGGTCAGCCCCAAAAACCTAACCGAACAAAGACATCCCAAACCTGCAGCTTGGGTTAAAGAGCTAAGACACTAATCCAGTACAAAAGGCTTTATTCAGACTGTTTACCCTTTTGTATGTATGTATATACAATCAAAACTAATTTTTTTTCAGCCCCTGATGTGAACCAGTGCTCTATACAAATCTGGGGGGAAAAAGTCCAGCAAGTTATTTCACTGACAAAAGTGGCCTTTATGTTGCTTCGAAAGTGGCCTTTACTCTTTGCAGAGTTCCTTTAGAATAAGGTCTGTGAGGAATTTTGTGGAAAACAGAGCTACTTTACAGTATTTTCTCCACATTGACTCTTTAAACATACTAAATCTGTGCTTTGTTAACTAGAGCATTCAAATGTAGAGAAATCCAAAGAGCAGGTCAACTTTCTGTCCCTAACGACAGCTTCGCCTCTCAACCGGCCAATGGCCTGGTCACACAACCTAACCTTCTGCCCTGGAAGATTTATCATCAGCTTTGCATACGTCCTTGTCCCTTTGAACTAAATGGGGCTGCTCAACGTGCCTTAAAATGTAGCTCCTGCCTATGCTTTTGCTTGACAGAAGCCCAAACGTTATTAATGCCAAAAGCTAAACGTGGATGCTTTTGCTCTTGTTGGTGGGGTGAAAATTTAGCGTAGCATGTGTCTTGCTGCCTTCATTAAACTGGGAATTAAGCACTCCAGGGAATGGGCCACATTTTACTCTCTGTAGCTCTCAGTGTACCAGGACACAGCTGTGGTCTTTAGGTGCCACCACGGTCCTGTAAATAAAAGACAACGTAAAACGGTGCCACCAAAGAGGCCATCTACAGAAACTTTCTGTGAAAGATACAACAGGCAATAAATAAAGGTAATTTTACCTCTCTGAAAACAAGGGAGAAAACCAACAATTAGGTCAGAAATAAAGTAAAAAAGGGAAATCTTTCCATAAATGTTTTTCTACCCTTTTCAGAGGAGCAGTGCAAAGTCAGGGCGTCACTCATCCCTACCCAAACCTTGCTTTGATTTATTCCTTCTCAAAGAAATAAAAAGACAGTCCATGTGATTTTTGCTGCAAAGTGCTTTTGCAATACATCTGGAGAGAAATCTATGCCTATACTAACAGAACTTCTTAACCAGTAAGAAGACAAGCTTCCAAGAGTTTCTAGAACCTAGAAATGGATCAAACA
Source organism: Colius striatus (assembly GCF_028858725.1). NCBI lineage: Eukaryota > Metazoa > Chordata > Aves > Coliiformes > Coliidae > Colius > Colius striatus. The sequence continues at coordinate 4,427,731 of NC_084760.1, forward strand.
AAAGTACACATGGGTCCAAACCTCCTGTTTCTTGTCTGCAGATATTCAGGATATTGCTGTGAATATAGAGCTGAAAGACTATTCAGATGCAAGAAGGCAATACTCAATTTCTCCTCCCAGAGACAGTTTCTTTGTCAGAATTAGAGGAATTCTATAGGGCTTTTCACTCGTGTAAAAAGCCGCCTGCCAGCAATGATCATGGTTAAACAAAAAGCATGTCCAATGGAGCAAGCCACTCATGTGACTATCATTTGCAACCCAGGTACTGGGAGCAAATGCTGACTCTATACTTTGATCTAAATACACCCCAATTAAGGTTTGACTGATTATCTGCACTCACAGAGCGGAGGTAGGCAAATTTAACAAATGGCAATGAAGAAACTTGGGTTTATGGAGTAATTTAGGAAAGGAAACATAATGGCAATAACACAGGAGCAGCAGACCACCTGCTCCTCTGCTGAGTTCACTTTCTCATGGTCCTGTCACACAGGAGAGCCCCTCACACAAATAAAACAAGAAATCAGTAATTCTCCCGGAGAGCAATTGTTCAACAATCAGTCCTGAAACACACCCTGATGGAAACTGATATTAAGTGACATTTAAAAATCTGTTTGAGCAAGTCAAAGGTCTCATTGATTATAGCAGAGTTTTAACCAAAAGATGTGTGAAACCAATTATTGCTTCTCACGTGGCGAATTGCGTGTGAGTTTTGCCATGACATTATCCAAAATGCAGTAGGTGCAGGAGAAAATCCTCATGAAAGCAGCCTACAGAAAATCATGGAAAGCACTAGCCTTTCCCTGAGTTCTTTTGTATCACAATTGAACATTTGTCAGAGATTCAGAGCTTTGTTCTTTGAGTGAGTTATAATTCTTTGGGGTTTTTTGCCTTGTGTTGGGTGTTTTGGCTTTATCAGGGTATTTGTTTAATCACTACTGAGCAACACCGAGTCAAAGTTTGAAGCCATAAATACAACAATAGATCTTAAACAACCCCAGATTGTGCCATGAGATAGATACCAATGGATCTAGAAGATACAACTGCCATGCGAAGGACCTTTCTTGTTTTGGTGGATGAGATGAAAGAGATTACAACTGTAATGGAACGGTGGTAGGAGACATAATTAGACAGAAAGCTCTGAAAACAGTATGAGGTTATTTCCCATTTCTGAACAAAAAATGGGGAAAAGGGTTAAAAAGCCAGAGTTGCTAGGAGTTGCTCCAAAGACTATTGAGATGGGATATTTTCCCAGAACATTTGGCCTGGATCCTAAGGGACTAATTTTACTTTCACGTGAACTATGGACGTGAGTCAGCACCTTGGGTAAGCATTTGAAAACAGATGCCCATGCACCATTTATTCCCTTCCACTTGCCACTGATATAAATGACAATTAATATGCACATCTGAACATGCATATTCACTGCGGGACTGCAGACACTAGAGACCTTTGCTTCATTGTCATAATGTGTTTTTTCCCATGAGTAAATTTTTCTGTTAATTCTTTCAGCTCTCACAACTGAAGCATTGTTAAAAACAGAGGGGGGAGAGGGAGAAGAAAAAAAAAAAGAGGAATAATTTATTCAGATGCAGTTGTTGAGAAATCTTAAAAAGTTCTGATTAAAAAGATGTTGACACAGATGTTGTGAGAGCTCTTGTCTGACAGCTTACTCTGCAGACTGGGTTTCCTTGGACAGAGTAAGCATGGGATTCATAGAATTGTAGAATGGCAGGGGTTGGAAGGGACCTTTAGAGGTCATCCAGTCCAAATCCCCTTGCAGAAGCAGGTCAACCTAGATCAGGTCAAACAGGGACGTGTCCAGGTGGATCTTGAAGACTCATCTCACTTCAGAAATCTTAGATTCAACTCATCTCACTTCAGAAATCTTAAAAGTGTGTCTCCCAACCACTCTAGTCTTTCATCACTGTGAATAGAGGAAAAAAAACCAAACCAAGACCTTCTCAGAGAACCACTCATCTTAGGTGTTTTAGACAGCTATGCTGCTTAAATTGCCTCTAGAGGGGTCTATTTTCCTCCATTACATGGAATGTCTAAATTGAGGAGCTTGATTTGAGATTACTGACTCCTAGGTATCTGCTTTAGGGTAGATGTTCTCTTACATATAGCCATGGAGAGTCTCCAGGCAGGCTCTGGTCGGTATGTGCTGGGATACTGAAGGCATTGGAGAAGCTTGGACCATGAAGGGAAAGTGCTCCCAAACTCATAAACAGATGATGAGGAAAAAAAGGAATCTGTTTGGAATGGAGCTGGCTGTGAGAGAGAGGTTCAGACCTGGATCTAGACTTGGACTTTAGGGTATGATAACCAGTAGAACAGAGCAGAGGCCAAAATTTGGATGAGGGCTGACACTGTTCTGCTTGTGCTCACAAAATGTGTCGGGTCAGTGCTCAGCACTAAGTGCTATATGCCATGAAACACTTACCCACTCTGGAACCAGCTCAGGGTCATCTGTCAGCTTAAACTCACAGTTTCTTCCATTTATCAGTTGCTGTCACTGCTGGAACATTAGGGCAGCAGAGATTTGGGGTGTATGTCTCTTAATCTTACTTTACTGTGAAAATGTTCATGATCATCCTTTTGCTATCAAGATGTAATGCTGCTGATTAAATTACAAATGACACACTACATCAATTCTTATTAGAGATGCTCAAGGCTCTGAGTATGTACACTCATGTGGCTGATACCCCTCTTGCCCATCTCTCATAACATTCAAGCCGGTAATTATCAGCAAAGATTTCAGGCCAGACTTGAGGTAGTCACGCATTTCACTGTCAATCAAGGGCTTGGTTTTTTTTAGCCATGTTTATGTGATATCAGGGGTCAGAGGTTTTTAACCCTACTTCCCCTGGTGAACTATTACAATCCTCTGTTGGATTTTGATGGGGAAGGAACATATCCTATTATGCTGCCATCAATCCTTCATCCTGTAGCATCACTTCGCAGCTCACAGGTATGATATCATTAAGGCCAAAATTCTACTGCCTGTTGAACATTTTGTTTATTTCAATAAGACCTGAAAGATCTTGGGACTAGTCTTCAGATACGATGGGACCTGTCAAGCACAACTTCACCAGTTTTTGTACACTAACAATATTTTATTGTTTAGTGTAGTTTAAGGCTGTACTAAATGCAACTTGTTCTTAGCTAATCTGAAGGAGATTATCTTCTGCAACCAGCCTTTCATCCTTCTTTACTCATAAAACAAATCCATTTGGCTAAAAAAGTTGAAAATGTTCCATTTGTAATGCAACAGTTTCAATTTTCTGTTATGGAAGGAGAGAAAAAAAAAAGAGGTAAAGAATTAATCAGGCTCTTTGCTGAAAAAACACCCCATTTAGGTATAAAATGCTTGACAAGGCTATTTCTTTACAACCCTCTGAGCCCCACATGTGTACTCTATGAAAACTTTATAAGTCCTGGATGCACTCAATAAATGGATAAAGTGAGAAACGTAACATGATAGCTCCTGAAAGCAGTACCTCAGCTTTTCTGGATTTATAGTGGCACTTAATGCTCTTTTAATAATAATAATGATGATAATAATAACAATAATAACCTTTTTTTTTTTTCTTTTTCAATCTGCCAAGTAACAGCATGATGTGGACACAAAGCAGCCTCAGTATAATTCTGCAGTAGAGGCTTGGCAAAAGTTTGGAAGCAGTGCCATAGTAGAAGAGCTGAGAAAATGTAACAAAGACAACTGTTGACAAAGATAATCCAAGTCTTAATAGAGATGCAATAAATAGAAGCCACCAAAGTATTCTGACCTATAAAAAGGTGGTCCTGATGGATATAATACACTTACACTTGTATAATGCAGGCTGGTTTTTAAGTATAATGCTGCAGAGGCACAAGGGCACTGACATAGTCCTAGAGTGGCCTTTTAATAAGTGGAGTGTTAGGGGGCTGGGTAACTCATGGGAGTGATATGGAGCTACTTGCTTCCAGGTCACTGCTTTGAATCTGGTCCCGGCTGATGCCAGCTGAGAGCCATAACTCTTTGATGACTGCTTGGTAGCCTTAAAAAGTCCCCCCTTGGTTGGGCTCAGTGTGAGCAGGTGTTTTCTGTGCTGGTAAGTGCTTTCATGGTGGTAGGGTTGGTGTGGTAGATGGTGGTTCGTGCAGGACTGGGTGGTGTGAGTAGGGCATGTTGCTCCCGTATTGACTGTTGTGCCAGTGCAACCACCTTTGCAAAGAAGATCCCTGAAATACATCAGCCTTGAGGACACAGAGTGCTTTATTCTGCATGGCTATATATTTCCTGAGAAGTTTTTAGCAAGTGTGCTAATCCTAAAACTGTTTTGTTTTATGAGGAGGTCAGCCTCATGCCATTCCACATCTATCCCCCCACCTCCCATACCTTCCACCACCTGGGAGCCCAAAAGCAAGAGCACAAAACAGCATAACATTTTCTAGCTATTTATTTATTTGCTACACTTACTTTCTAATGGAGTGTGTGCAAAATCATATTTAAATCATGACCTTAGAAACTTAAAAACACATCCGTGTCTCCCAAAGAATATACAACTGCCAGAGAAAGGGGGACATTCAGTAAACTGCATGTCACTATCAGCTATTGATAGCCAGTGATTTGTTCTGAATCCAAAGGCTAAACCAAACCTCATGCTGCTGTATGTCAGATGCAATTGGTCCAAAGTCAAAGTTTTACAGCTCAGACAGGGCGCACTTTATCCTTCAGGCTGCTACTTAAGATAGCCATGACCCTGAGGAGAACCAGTCAACAAAACAGACAGACAAGAGGATGTGATTTGTATGCATCCCTGAGCCTGCTCAAATCACCTCTGACCTGCAGGTCAGGCTGCAAATGACAGCAGAGTGCATGCACCTGATCAGACAGCACATTCTCATTAGAAAGCCTGGGAAAAGGGGGCAGCTACACAGTGTTTACTCATAGACCAAATGCAATCTACCCAGGAAATGAGAAGAAAAAAGATCAATTTAGCTCAACAGAAGGATGTGAGTGACATGTAAGTATGTTATGAAATTCCAAATGAAACTGCTTATTCTTATAAACCCAGATGGGAGCTCTCTGTCTGGGTGAGGTACCAAGAAGACAGGTTAGCAACGAAAAAGGGATATTTATTTGCTGAAGAATGCCAGGCCAGGAGTCTTCACTGGGGTGCATATCCTCTACTTTAATAGAGATCCTGAATGCCACAATTTGCTGCTGGTACTAGTGGAACATCTGTGCAGTTTGCCGATTTAATAGTCATATAGTCACTGTTGCTAATTTACATCAGCAGCATGTAAATTTGTCCTCCTGGATAAATGGAGAAAGCTGGATTTCTAGCAAAAGAGCAGTGTTCACATGGAAATCCAGGCTTTCCTAAATTTGTTTGTTGGGACATAGGAGCTTATCTAGTTATAAGGGAGATCAAACCCATGGTTTTGCTGCCAGGCTGATGCAAAATGTGGAGACAGCCAGTGCTGAGGTTTTGGGTTAGGACAGTTTCCAGCACATTTGGAGTTAAGTCTGGAATTTAAAGAGTGTGTGTGTTCTTGGTGACTGTATTACTTTGTGCAGAGAGTAAGGACCACTCTTCACTGGTTCTCAAAGTTACATTTATTATGCATTTCATCTGAGGGTTGCAGTGCTGCCACGATCCATCTATGCTAAGCAGGCCTGCCGACGGCAGCCAGGGACCTGTGGCCTGGGTACATGGTGCCACTCGTGCAGACACTAAGGAAATATGATTTGTGCCTCCATTTGTCAGGGGCTGCAAGGATCACTCTGGCCTCGGTGTCAGGTCAGACCTGGGGCTACATGGGAATCATGCTGTCTACCTATTGCCTTCGTCTTAACAGAGATCAACTTATCACGCAACTCATCTCCCTCAGCCATTTCTGCTTCCAGCCTTCACTGTGCTGCCTCTCTGCTTACTCCCACTTCTCTGCCCAGGCATGAGATGTGGTGCTGACTGCACTGGCCAGGAATTCCTGTGCAGTCTTACCTCAAACCATCCACGGCACAGAGATTAAATTTCCCCCACAGAGTCCTGGAGAACAGCAAATTTTGATCGAGTTCTTTTGGAGCTAATCTTTGGAGTCTCCTTCCTTGGAGGTCTTCAAGACCCACCTGGACATGTTCCTGTGTGACATGATCTAGGTGACCCTGCTTCTGCAGGGGGGGTGGACTAGATGATCTCTAAAGGTCCCTTCCTACCCCTACCATTCTATGATTCTATGATCTTCAGTACACACCAGACACATGCTACTGATGTGTTTCTGTGAAGTTGCTTGTGAAGAGGTCAGAATCACATCTTAGAACCATTCTCTTCTGAGACTCAAACTGAATACTTGCATCCAATAATGAATGATGCTTCCTGCTAGAAATGGGTTTTTACCATAAATGTGAGATGGGGAACAAGGCTGAAACAGAGTTTAAACCTGGTCCTCAGTCTATGACAGCGGTTTGTCGTTTTCTACAATGATTCCACACCTTTATGATGGATTTTAACCATGACTTTCATGTCAACAGAAAGGAAAAGAATCCTGCCTACTGGGGTTATTTTAAGAGGAAGCATTCCTGTGAATTAAATTCTTAAAGCTCTCAATTTAAGGTATGGGGTGACAGACACACTGTGGTGAGGAGCCATCCCTGCTTTTTACATAGCTGTCTCACTACCATAAGTTATGACAATAATGTTTTGGTGCTGATGAGTGTTATTGCCCCTTGGTTGTAGTGCTTTTCAGCATTTTGATCCGGGGAACACAGAGAATGCCTCTGACAGACCTTTCCCTGTGAAGAAGAAGAAAGAAGTGTCCCTGTGAGCACCACAAACAGGGTCACAGCAGTCTGGCTTCCTAGTGAAATCCTTTCCAGTGTGCTGGCTGCAGTTCTGGGGAGAAGAATAAAAATAGACTTTGTTGCTGGAATAAAATAAGAACAGAGGAACAAGAGAACAGCTGTACTAAGTCAGACCAAAGGTCCTTCTGCTCCTGTCCCTGACAGGGTGTAGTGTTAACCACATAGGGAAAGATTATGAGGAGGACAGGATGGAGTGACCCTTCCCATGGCAGTGTCTCTCTGCTTTCAGCTATCTTTAATTTGGGAATTTCCTGACACCAACATGGTATCCACTGGACTTTTCTGTCCTGGCTTTGAGCAGTTGTTTTTTGAGCTCGTTTGCCTTCCATATCCTCTTCTAGGGAGGGGTTCCGTGGTACAAAGAGCCTGAGTACACCATGTGTGAAGGAGTACTTTTGTTTGTCTTATAATTCTGCCTAGTAATTTCATTTGGTGCCTCTCAATTACCAGGCCAAGGGAAATGGCAAGATTCTGATTGGTCAAGGAAGAAAACCCACGAAGCCAGGAATCTTCCTCTCATATATCTTTGTTGTGGTTTCTACTACAAGTCATGCAGCTGCTGGTAAGCTGCATTGTGCTAATGGGAACATATGGGAAGTACAAGAAATAACAGCAGAGTCTGGAAGGAAATGCATTTTAGCATCATACACACACCTGTAAGTACAGACAAGAGATTTTGAAAGCTTACTACGATGTGTCTGCAGGCTCTCACAAACTGCACAGCTGCTTCCAGAGGCGATGAGAGGCTGGGCATTTTACAGGGATCTTTCTCTCCCCAAAAAAGAGGAAAAAGAACGTGGCTGAATTCTGTAAATTCATCTGAGCTTACAATTTCATTGCAGTTTGTTTCTCTGCCTTGTCACCCACTAAATCTAACTAATTGCACCCCATCTATGAGCACTGCACAACACTATCACGTCTAAAGGATGGGGCATAGATTGAGGAGAGTAAAGCAAAGCTGTTTTCTTCAGCAGTGACTACAAGTTTCATGGCTAACGTTTTTGTGAGCCACCAAGCTTTCCAAGTTTGCAGAGCAAACCGATCAATTCATATGTAAATAAAATATATCGTATCCTATAAGAAAAGAGCAGTTGATAAAGAGGATCTAGTGCTGTGGGTCTTTATGATCAAGAGAGGGAAGAATTTCTTTGTGTCAGTACAAAATGTTACTCTGTCCCTGAAAGGAAGGAGACAGAAGGCTAGCTCTATGCAAAAGCCTGACTGCATGTGACTGACCCAGCAGGAGAAGGGCTGGCTCTCTTTCTCGGGCTCCTTCTGTTGCAAGACACAGATCCTAAGTACATGCCGGATGCCTCTGCCTGATTTCTTGGGGGTATTTGGGCCAAGTGGTACATTTTAAAACATGAAGGGAATGAGCAGACAAAAACTGTAAAGCTGTAAATTGTTTCTCTTGAACTTCATTGCTCTGCTGAAAGCAGAGCACAGAAAATAAGTGTGCATTTTACTCCTTTTCATATTACACACAGATAATGACCCTCATTCATGTTACAAGAAAAGTTTTCATCCTTTCCCTTCTCCCTTTCCAACAGCAGTCCTTATTTAAAATTGCCTTGTCCCTTCTGAAATGTGCTTTTTCAGGGTGAGTGAGCCTAGAAGGGCTTGAGAAAAAAATACAGTCCTTCCAAGTTGGACTGCATCTCATCAAAGTGTTTTTCCCCTTAGGATTTTATGGAATGTTACCTCACTTTATGACAGTTCACATCACAGCGTAAATGCTGAGCATTTCTGTAAGTGAGGCAATGCACTGTGAAATGTCAGGCAAATGATAAAATCAATAATCTGCAAGTTACCAGAGAGAAAGGAAACTCATGGATGTCACTAGTTTTTGGGTCAAAGGCAGATGCTCCAAAATGTCGATGACCAAACACTTTGCGGTTGCTTTTGCTTACGTTTCATACCATGACAGCACCGAAAAATGGCCTTTCTCTGAGCAACCAGGAGCATCTTTACATATGCTTCTTCCATCTTTTATTCTTTTAGCTGAGAGAGTGAGATTGAAAAATTACTTGTTTTCTTTTGTATCATCTTTCTATGCCCTGGGTATATGTTCTGTAACAAAGTTAACTTGTATTCTTAACAAGTGCAGAAAGAAACCTTTGAACAATACCTACCTGAGATCAAATGGTGTGTTTCTTTTGTGCTCAGATCTGACTGCAAGACCAAAAAAAAAAAAAAGAAATGAGGATTGGGATTCTGCTTGAACTAAAAAAACAAAAATGAGAAAAAAAGATTGTAGCCAAAAAGGGAAAACATTCATAGAAGTTTTATCTGCAAGTCTGAAAATGGAAAATGCTGGGTTAAGCAACTTTTTACATGTTTTTTTTCTCTCCAGAAATTAAATATTTGAACCCAGATTTGATTTTTAAACTATCAGCACTCAAAGAGTTTTAGCACAATTGTTCAACTTTGACTCTCGGTTTTGAGTTGAAAAAATATAACATTTTAATAAGAGCCATCCTCCCCCCTCCCATTTGCTCTGGACAATTAGAGCTGCTTTTCAGCCATCTCTATTTAATTCTTCAGATGGCCATGTCCAGAAAAGAAATGTTATTGGAGCTTCCCATTTTCCATTTAAACTTTAAAAGAGATGAGGAGAAATGTACTTAACGCTGAGATTAAAGCAGGCACAGAAGGAGTTAAATAAAAATGACTGTTAATATTTTTACCGAGCTTATTTATGTGAAGGCTTTTGAAAAATACCACTTGAGAACTTGTAGGATAGGTATAGCAGTTCTTAAAATAGCTGCTAGATAACACTGGCAGACTAAACATAATGCTGGAAACAAAGTGCTTCAGCTGCAAAGGATGGGTATGAGTGCTTTCAGAAACCCACAACAAAAAATTCCCTGGCAAAACCAGGCAAGTGAAAACATCCTAAACACGGTGATGTACTTCGGAGGCTAAAAAGGTCAATGACTGAGGCTAAAAGTTATCAAGATAACTGTTGGTAATGCTTAGATTGGGGGAAACAAGCAGCACCAAGGAAGCTTTTCAGCTCTGCTTTCCTTGCAGCTTTGAGAGAGCTCCTCCAGCCAGGCATTATTTTATTAACAGAAAAGACTTGGGGCTTTATCAGTATCACACCTGCAGCACCGCTGTTCCTCAGGGAACCATTCAGTGTGCCTGCAAACACAACCCTGCTGACATCAAAAGTTCCCCCTTTCCCTCACACCCCTTTCAGCAGCGGGTGCCTCCCCTCTCCGTGGGGCGGCTGCTTGCGGTCTGGGGAACCTCTCACTTTTTGTCCTCTCCCGACCCTTCTGGACCACATTCTATGTTTTTATTCAGGCCATCTGCTCGCTGGGGAAGGGAAAACGGCCGCTGCCTGCGCCACAGCCCCTCCTGGCAGCTAGCTGCTTGGCGACCGTACCTTTTCAGGCGGCTGTGGCCCGTGCGGGCCGCTGCTGCCGAGGAGAGGTTTTATTTCCGCTTAAACATAGCCGGCGAGCGGTAGGTTTGTGGCGGCGGCCTCCCCCTGCTCCCCCAGAGTGGTATGACCGCCTTGTTCCTGACAGAAGTCTTTCTAAAGACCTGCTCAAGCCTCACTAAGCAGCTGTGAGTTAGGTCATTTTCCCAGGAGTTTTACATGTGGAAAACCGGGCATTAGGAAGGCCTCAAAAAAGGACACCATCTGGCCCCAGTGAAAAAAAAAGGATCATGACACTTTCTGTGGTACCAACAGGCCCTGATGAACCATAAAGGAATTCAGGCCTCGACTGTGATCTGATGGTGACTGGCCCAACAATCTCTCCCCCCCCACCCCCAACCCCTCCCCGTGACAGCCTCCCCCATTCAGCCCCACAGTTATCTCATAGCACAATGGACTTTTGTGCCACTGCTGTTTACTGGGGGCTTCGTCAAATCCAGTTGGATTTCTGGGCTCGGCTTCAGCGCCCTGCTCTTTGCTGCAACATGTAACACGCATCGGGAGAGATAAGGACACAAAGGAGGAGGCTTTTTTGGTTTGGTTTGGTTTTGGTTTTCTTTCTTTCTTTCTTTTTTTTACCCCCATTTCTCTTTTTTTTCCAGCATTCAAACTCCTCCACATTTTGTTCACTGTACAGAGGAATAAAGAGTAAGGGCTGTGTAGTGGATGCATGAAAGATCTCTGCTGGGAATCGAGAAATCCTCCTCCCCTTCCCCCCCAAGTTAAGTCAGACATTGGGGATTAAGAGGAATTTGCACTACTGTTTTCTAAATGTGAAATTTAGTTAATACAGACCAAGATTTACAGCTTACATATACTTTTTGTGAGGGAAAAAAAAGAGAGATCTGTAGGGCTTTTTTAAGCCAACACATCACTATTTCCTCATTCTGACTTTGGAATTAAAAAAAAGTATTTTACTATCAGCAGTATTGTCCACTTTTTGTTTTGTGGTCTAATTTCAAGTTGTGAGGCTTTCTTATTTAACACAGGCTGTATCTTAGTTTGAACACTGAGGTGCAAGCTGTGTACGGCCACAGGCAGAAGTAGCATCCCCGTCCTTTTTCTTTCCACCAAGGATACTACCTTCTCCCTGCTATTCTCACCCCCCTGCCCCCCTCCCACTGCAAGAGAGCCTGGGAAAATAAACAGACCTTGTAGCCTGCCCTCAAGGTCATTGCATTGACCTTGAAAGGGTAGGGGGTACCAAAATCTAGAGTCAAGGAGTCTGCAGAGAGACAGACCTGCCGCCTGCTCCCTGACTCCCCAGTTTAACTCAAGGCTTGGTGGTGCTTCTACTCCTCATGTTTCCATGGCACCAGTAGTAGTAAAGACATCTCTTCTGCCAGGACTCCAAACCAGACATGGCTCCTGAGGTCAAACCCAACAACTTTGCCATCAGCAAACTAGCTGAAGGCTGACTCGACTTGGGCAGCACGGACATAAACACTGATGTGGCACATGACTGCCTGTTAGGGCTAAAATGGGCTAAATTTGGCTGCAAGTTTCTGTTAAAACAGATCTCCAAACTCTTACTGGCTCACTTGAGTCCCCAGCTAAGCTTTGTATACCCAAACAGAAGTAGGATTGGCTAGGGAAACATTTTATTGTAATGTTTCATACATTGCCTTAGTTGATGATCTCAGACATTAAATATTGGGCAGCTTATTACTTGTGGTTTCATTACACTCTGCTTATTATTTGTGACCTGATCTAGGTTGACCTGCTTTTGCAGGGGATGTTGGACTGGATGAACTCTAAAGGTCCCTTCCAACCCTACCATTCTATGATTCTATGATTATACAGGACTCCCCACCACAAAAGATGGACCTTCTTCAACAGGCCCCATATTTTCCAACACATACCCAGTGGCACAACTGCTGGCAATCAGCAGTTTCTAACAAGATCACTCATTCTCTCATTTTCAATATTCTTTTACTACCTCAGGAAATGTTTTACTCTCCATTTCAAGAAGAAAAGGCAGAAAGAAGAAAACCTGTAGAGAAACCACATCCAAGTAAAACATGGTAAAGCTTCCACAGAAGGAGGACTCTCATAACTGCTGGACCTTCATGTTATTTGATGAGATGATGCACTAAAGACCAAACACCCAGAAGATTTTAAGGAAAGGCTGGCTCTTAGAGGAATTGCTTTATCATTTTATTGTCGAGACAAGGATTCCATTTCCTAAGGGTCACAGTCTGTGTGTATATCATAGAATCATAGAATGGTAGGGTTGGAAGAGACCTTTAGAGATCATCCAGTCCAACCCCCCCTGCAGACACAGGTCCCACTTAGATCAGGTCACACAGGAATGTGTCCAGGCGGGTCTTGAAGAAGGAAGGAGACTCCACAACCCCTCTGGGCTCCCAGTAAGTCAGGTATTTACAGTTTATGTGTGTCAGCTTCCATGCATACTACATTGAGAGATGTCAGAAGGGAAGAGCATGACTGCAAAAGAAGGAATTGTGTGTGCGTGTGTGTTTCGAAAGGTCTAAAGATGAGGTCTGCGGCAGCTCGTATCCACTTACTGAAGTGGTTTCGCAATTATGCACACAGTTATTTATCCTATTATGAGTTACAGCCTTTCAGAGGTTGCCTCTAACTGCTTAAATGAGAAAACTGCCAATGACACTCTGAGCCAAGGAGGAGGGAGAGTGGTCCCTGATATGGGCGTGCAGTGACTATCAGCTGAGCGAAGCATGCGGCGAACCCCCAACCAACCCTGTCCTTGCAAAAGGCTTCGGGGACTACAAAGAGCCCTGGCTAAAACAAGGAGGAGTGGGAGGAGGAGATTAAGACACCTTGGTTTGAGCTCCCACTCTGCCACCACAAAAGATATTTATCTGGTCTGTTGGCAACTGTTTCAAATAGGAAGAAAACCGGGACAGAGACTTTATCATGCAAATAGTTAAATGTTCTGTAATCTGGGGTACACGCTCACTTTTTATTCAGAAAGCCCTGCTCGCTGTAATGAAAAATGTCAGGCTCTTTTAATAAAAGAACAATTTGAAAACTTGATATATCACAAAACCATTAATTTTAGCTATTATCTGTTTGACACTTTTCATAGCAACGATTTCACTCTGTAACATGCTTCCCGAGGATTAAAATGATTTTAAAGGATTAAAATGTTAATTAAAAATATAATAGAAATATCAATCGCTGAGAAGACCAACATAAGTATTTGTCTCTTTAACTGTATAATCACGCTGCTGTGGTTTCCTTCTGGTTTCCTTTACAGTTTGGAGCTCTAGTTCATGAGGAGGTAAGTGACAGATCCAGGAGCAATTCTGTTCTTTAACTATTTGACAATGCATCTGTTTACACTTCACAAAGGCAGTGTTATGTCCTTGAAATTTCTAAAGGTCATTGTTAATGGGATCAATTTTTTTTTTCCTTGTGCCAACTGTGTCTTTCTTAGCTTGTAAGAGCACTATTCCCGGAGAGGGGCTGGAGGGGGTGGGAGCAGGCAGGTCCAGCAAATTCCATGTGACCAGTTCAGCTGCAATAATCTCTTTTCTCCTTCTGGTCCAAGCTACACATGAGAGCACTCTAGTGTCTTTCATCATTATTTGTCACCCTTTTGTGTCGAGCAACTTATATCCACAGCCATTCCAGCAATTAAAATAAAAAAAGGACTAAACATTATTCACAGTGAATAGCTCTGAGACCAGTGACATCAAGTACCAACCAGGCCATTGAAGACTGGGTACCTGATATCCCTGGAGTATTTTATGGAGGGAAAAGAAAACGCAACCCAAAATCAAATCCAGCAAACACATGGTTATGTGGAATGCTCAGAGCCTGATTAAAAGATAGGCTCTCTACAGCAATTTGTTTTACAACATGTTTTCAGTAACGAGAGAAGAGGGGAGTGGGGCAGATGGGGGAGAGGACAAGCTCTCAGTTACTGTACAGCTAACTTTAAAAGACCAGCACCTCTAAAAGTTTATTTGCATGTTCATGCACCTAAATGGACCAGAGAGCTGCATCACTGGCACCTACCCTCTGAAATGCCATCATTAAGAAAACTGCTCTGACAAAGTTAAGCTTTCTGCTGCACTAGTTAAGTGACTTGAGCCTACTTAAGTTACACAGAGACACCCCCCCTTCACACCACCTTTTAAACTCTCTATGCAATTGCTTTCCCTGTGCACCTCCTGTGAGCTGGGGGATTTGCATGTCTAGGGAAATACAGCTCCTTCCCCACCTGATCAGCTAAACAGCTATTCATCTTCCAGAAGCTGATTATTCTCTATCTAATATATTAGTTTTCCTTTCAGAAAGGCACGACCCTCCCCAGACAAATCCTTGGCTTCAGTTTCTCCTAAAATATTAAGAAAAAGCATGTTCTTGTATTTTCAAAGGCTCTTCAGACTGAAATGACATTAAAATAAAAATACAACCCAACAGCAATGCCTTTATGTTATATCTCTTAGAGTCTGGATTATCACATTAACGTGTGCACAACGGCACAAAGAGAAAATGAGTCTTTTGGCAACAGGAGGAGACAAGAAATGCATCTGTTTATGGAAGTGGTCTGATTGTCTAACCTCAAAGTTGTGTGGGGTTATCTGGAGGTATTCATTAGTAATTTCTGCAATGAACAGATAAATACTCCATGGTCTTCAAAAGTCTATTATATCCTTTTATAATTGTTCATTTAGTTAGTCAGTTGACACTGTTAACGAAATGTCTTTTATTTCTAATTGGCATTTGTGAAGACCTTTTCAGGTTGTGATTGTTTTGCTTCTACTGCATCAGAGAGCCATCTGCTACGAGAAAAGCTTCCTTCCTTTCAACAGGTAGAGCTTTATAAAGCACCATAAATTTGTCCTTACCTTTTTCTGAAGAAACTGAACACGCTGGATTATCTTATTTCTTGCCACAGAGCAGAATATTCCATAATTCTGAATGAGTTGTATTAGTTTTCCTGATTCTTTTCACATTCCTCCTACACCTTTTTTTTTCTGAAGTGGCTGAAGCAGTGGGGACAATATTCCAATATTGTTCTAATGTTCTCAGTGGTGCTGTTTAGATGCAATTCACTTCTCTGTTTGATATTCCTCTGCTTTTAAATTTACTATTCCTCACAGCCAAAGCACTGGACTGGGAGAATTGCAGTAGTATATAATATGGGCATTAAGTGGGGTTTTAGGGTCAGTGTAGTCTGAACCAAGGGATTTGTTTCCTAAGAGCCTAAAGTTAATTTTTTATTTTATTCTGTTCTGAGATGCTTTATGTCATGTTTTGAAATATCAATAACACTTGATTTTCAAAGGAGACTAATTTATCAAGCAACCTAGATGGCTCTCTTCACCTAACCTGCCTCTATTGTCCACTGAGGACTTTCCCAACTTTGAATCACCTGTTAACTTTGTTGTAAATGACTTGTACTTTCTTCCAGAGTGCTTTTAAACCATCAAATCATAGAATTATAGAATGGTAGGGGTTGGAGACAGAAAACAGATCTTGTTCAATGCTGTGCTGGAAACTCTTGCTGAGGTTGTGCCATCCATCACTTCATATTACGTATTAGAAAACTCCTTTCATGGGTCTGGGTGTTAGCTTCTAGAAACTGGGGACCAGGCAAATGGATAATGACTCTGTTCCAAATATTCCCTTGACATTTGGTTGCTTTAGTGACCCCCTCCAGTACATGGATTTGACACAGTGCTGTTTTTGAGGCTCTGATGTTCTCTGGCAGCAGACGCACTGGAGCTGGTGGAGTTTAGGGCTTTCAGCCATGGACAGTCCCCTGCTGAGAGGAGGAAAGAGGAAAATGTGAATGTGAGACTGGGAGAGTTCCCAACCAGTCTTCCACCAGCCAGATTCTGGGCTTCTCGAAAGACAACCTGTCCATGGTGATCTTTGGGTGTGAATACTGTGTGTCACGTTATTGTCTCAGAGGGTCCCTGCTCAGAGATGCAGAGGGAAGCTTAATTTATGAGCATTTTTTACAGGGTGAAAGAGGAGAAAAAATCCTGACATTGCCAAGGATATTTTTCTGTTTACAAATGACATGAATAAAATAGTGATACATTAAATGCATTGCTCTGTTTGGACCGGACGCTTTCGATTTGTGAAAAATGACCACGCTTCTCTCCCCAGGAAAACCAATCTTTTGCTTTGAGGCGATTTATGAAAGAAATCACCATTTGTACATTACTTTTGCAACTTGAGGCACTGAAGAGCGATGCTGTTAGAAGTTTCCTCAACTTTGGTGAACGCTGAGCTGTTTGTTTGTAGAGATGTCAGCCACAAGATTGGTGGCTGGACCTAGCAGGTTGCATTCAGAATGGCCCTGTGTCTGTTTTCAATTTGAAAGGAACTGTCTAAAGTGTTGCAAACACTTGAAGCTATGCATTCTGCATTACAATGAAAGCGGTGTCATTATACACATTACACTCAACAACAGCTTCCTTTTAATACAAGAAGGACATCATAATCAAAATGTGTCGAGCATAAAGCACAGGAAGAGAAAAAAACAACCCAGTCAACCCTGGATATACCAAACCTTGTGCTGGGGAATGGCTTTTTCCCAGTGTTTCCAACCCCTTTTTTTTTGTCCCTTGAGAAACCTCCTTCCTTTGAAATCCCATGTCTCCTCCAGCACCTATTACCACGATGAGAAATTTTAATCAGAAATAACTATTTCAGTCCTTTCTCCTCTGGAGACAAACATCTAAATGAGTAGGGAATTGTATTCCTGAGCTCTACTTGGGATTCGGGTCCATTTTTATTAATTTCAAGAGGAATAAAAAAGGATGAAGAGAAAAAAAGCTTTCCTTGAATGGCAGAGTTGCCCTGTGTTGGCACAGGGTAAAGTGCCTGAGACCTCATTTCTTGGTGTCAGATTCCCAGGGCCAGCCTTGACAGAGAAGTATCTGAACCAAGACTGTGACGGAGACTCTTGCCTCTGGACAAAGTGAACAATAAATATTTTCCCAGATGAGTTTTAATCAACTCTTTACTGAAGTGTCATCAGCTGATTTTCCCTGCAACAAGCATAACCTTAACCCTAGAAGTCCTCAGGGGTGCTCAGAATAAAATGGCTGTTTTCACTGTGCAGAAATGCCAACATCAGGTGGGAGAGAGGACACGCTGACCAAATATGGTGGGTTTTTTTGTTTAAGTCTTGGAAGTAGTTTGTTTTTTGTTACAAAGAGACGCTTTACTTTCTAGAACGCTGGTATTTAAAAGCATCTCACTACAAATACCACTATAAATTGCAGAGAGGAAAAGAAAATAAGCCTTCTTCATGTTTGTTTTATGCTTACGAGGACCACCTTTCACTTAACTTTCCACCATGTACTACAATGGCAGCAGGGATAAGACAGGTTGTTTACCTGATAAAGTTACAGCTTTTGGTGAATGCTCAGTTTTACCACCAGCTATTGTGTTCTGCTGGGTGTGCAATCAATATGTGGTAAAATTTGCTCTGCCTTTAACTGTACAGCAAAGTGACAAAGCTTGACTACTTCTAGAAGTCTCGCTTCATGTTCATGTAACTGTTCTGAGCATCCAAGAAACCTCAGATGCAAGTTATTTTATGGAACCGTGTGAATATTGAACCTGCCATTTCTGAACAGACAGAATACCATGTAGTGGTAACATTTAAGTGTGTTTTGGAGAACAGAGTTCAAAATTAATTGGACTCATAAGTTGAAATTATATCTGGATCAGAATGTGATGACGTGTATTTACATTATGTTCTTTTAATATCCTCAGTCAATCAGACTCTAGAGTAGTCATGTTGATTGGATCAGTGTTAGACGCAGGTTTGTTTTGGTTTTCTTTTGTGGACCCTTCCCCAGACTCTTAACATATTTTTGTGACTGAATATGAATTGAAAAACAACTACCACAAAACTTTGACAATACTGGATATTACAGAGAAGGCTAATGAGGAAGAAAAGTACTCTAAAGTGAGGTGAAAAAGTGATGCACATTATTTTAACATGGATTCAAGGTCTTCCTCTTTCACAGTCTTTAGCATGTGCTGGTTCTTGTTCTAGAAACTGGATGAAAGACATAATTTTTAGATGTGAGAAACTTTAATGAGAAGATAAACTTTCTTAATCACAGAATCTTAAGGGTTGGAAGGGACCACGAAAGCTCATCCAGTGCAAACCCCCTGCCAGAGCAGGATCACCTAGAGTAGGGCACACAGGAACTTGTCCAGGTGGGATTGAATGTCTCCAGAGAAGGAGACTCCACAGCCCATCTGGGCAGCCCCTTCCAGTGCTCCCTCACACTGAAGAAGATTTCCCTTGTGTTTCTTTGGAACTTCTCCTTATTTTCTACCTTATATGCTGTGGGAGATGGTGTCAAATGCTTTACTGAAACCAAAATAAACCACTGCACTACCACCATCTATCCACCTAGTTACATCTTCATAAAAGGCTATCAGCTTGGTCAAACATGACTTGGTAAACCATGGTAAACTTCCTTGGTAAATATCCTTGGTAAAACCATGTTGACTCTTTCTAATGACCCTCTTGTCCTTCACATGCCTGGAGACAGCACCTAGGATAAATTGTTCCATCACCTTTCCAGGGATGGATATATAACGATAAGATTAACTGATTCTCTGAATGCTACTGTTGTGGATCATGTTTCCTTATAGCTCTTTAACAAAGGGTCCATGAGCCAGTGTGGAAGGGCCACTCAAGTGAGAGGAGGCAGTGGGCAGAGGGAAAAATAGGGCTTGCAAGGGAAACTCTGACAGGTGTTGAATGGAGCTCTAGAATCAAGAAGAACAGCACATATGTCATTTATTGACTACTGGGAACACGACCACACTCTCAGGACAGGTTTAGTTCTGCCTGATTGGGAATGCATTTAATAGAATTGGCAAAAATACAAAAGGGAGATAGCAGTAGATCTCAGCTGCTTGCATATACCTGGCTTTCATCCCAGCAAAGGGACATGGTGATATTTAGAAAACACATAGGGTGAGATTTGAAGGGATGGTGTTGTGCTCTTAAATCCCTGTGACTGCATCAGGCTGTGGGAACTGAGCACTCTTTGGTGTCAAGTGTTTTGGGAGAGAGGAATGGAGGATGAAGCATGAGAGACTTATCACTGATTTTCAATGGGAAGCAAGTTATGTCTGAAAGACTCAAGCACAATTCTTTGGGATTTCCTGATATCGGTGAGATGCAACATTGGCAACCAACTAAAAGGTTTTTCCTTTATTTATATTAAGGCCTTTGTCAACTAACAGTGCCCACATTCACAGGTGGAACAAAGGAGGCCATGACAGAGAGGTATGAAGTATCTGAGGTGCAGACCCTCACAGAATCACAGAATGGTAGGGTTGGAAGGGACCTTTAGAGATCATCCAGTCCAACCCCCAACATATCTCAGTGTTGATCTATTGAGTGGCAGTACAACTAAGATGTAACAGTGAAAGTCTTGATACCCAGCGAGTGTTTAATGAGGTGACTTTGAGGTGTTTCACTTGGTCTTTCTCTGGAAAATACTCATGCAGGTAAACAGAGCACAGACACTTTTAGCCATGACCATCATTCAGTTGACCTTCTTGACTCTGGTATGGATTTCCAGAACACAATTTGTGCTCCTCTAATCGGTGCAGCAGGCAACAGCATTTAGCAACAGGACTTCCCTTCTCCCTTGAGTGGGTGAAAAAAAAATCCTGTGGCTCTACTTCAAGATGCTACTGAGGCCAAGAACTTGGGAGGATCCAGATAAATGACTTATTATTCATGAAAACACCCACATATTGTCAGTATAAATTAACTACACTGAGGGTAACTTTTATTTTCTGTGACAGGGCAGGAAAAAAATCGCTCGTTCTCTAGATTTCAGAAGATGTTTTCCATCTGAGGAGGATAGTTATTACCCAGGATATGACAGTTTTTTACTTCTATCTGTTTCTTGAAGTCCACCCTGGTGATTCTTCCTGCAGAAAACACAACTTGTCTAGATGAACCACTTTCCTGATTCTATTTCACACATCTCATGTTCGTGTCTGGTCTTGAGCAGCGGATGTGGAGGGAGATGTGCCTTTTGAACTGAGCCCAGTTGGTCCCCATGAGCACTGGGTGCTGCTGCTCTTGTCCACTTAAGAACCAGAAATGGAACTGTGAAGAGATGGAGCAGTCCCCCAGTATAGCTAACAAAAAAGGGGAAAAGTTTGGGCTGGTGTAATGCTTTCATGAATGCTAAGCTTTGGAGGGATGCAGACAGCAAACTTGCCCAGCAGTGAAGTGACGTGGCCTCTAACTACCACAGAGCGCTGTGTAAATTACACAACCTAGTCACACACACATACAAATCCACTGTGCCTGCAATGTGTTATTTGATGTTTCATGGAAGAGCTGATCCCTCCTCTTGAGGATCAGGGATAATACCAAAGGGGTATGGTGCTTTTTCTTTTGGCCTGGTGGGTAACAGGAGCTCGTGTACTAAATAAGTTATCTGCTAGGAAACGTAGGTGTGCTGCTCCTTCGGAGTGTCTGTGGGATGTTAATTCAGAACTGGTGGGAGCTGATGGCTAGCGGCACTGCACAGGGCTTCTGGGGACAGGCAGAATCCTTTGCAGTCTACTTCAAAGGGGGTTCTCAGTTAAGGGAAAAGAAGGATAGATTTTGAAGTTTCTTTCTGCCAGAAGGCTTTACCGCGAGCTCCCGAAGTTCTTTTATAATCAGGGATGAGATAGGTACTTTTTCTTTCTTTTCTGCCTAATTTGGGCCCATGTGTTTGGAACCCTGTGTAAATTCTTGTGCGAGGAAGAACAAGACTGTGCTGTTTATTTCTTTGCTTTTCATGTTGATCTGGCTTCTGTTTTCTTATTTTTAATTAGAGGGTGAGACTTGAAAGATGTTTACAAGGAGACCTTAACCATTGCTTTGGCATTCATTCAGCATTCGTTCCTGAAGCCAGTGACCTTATTCTTTGGAATGAAACGTTGTATGAACATCATACTGAATGACTGAATTAGTCACCACCTTCCAGGACTGGGTCTCAATCTTTGGATACTCTCATGTTCACTCTTTTGGAGGTAAGGCCTGATCTGGGAATGAATTTGCACTGATTTTCAGCTCTCTTTCTTCCATCCTTATTATCATTGGTTTCTAAGACCTCTCAAATGAAAAAAACAACTCTACCAAATGAGAGTCTTTCAGTTCTTGTGCTTTGAAAACAATGTTTGTACAGGATCAGGACTGGAATTGTGTGCTTCTCCTATACCTGCATCCAGAAACAGAGTTCTCTCCCAGGGCACAATTAAAATGCCTCTTGCACACATGTCTGTAGTGGGAATATTTTCCAAGATCACAGAGGCTGGACAGAACATGTTCAGTGTCATGGGCCCCTTGGTTCTGTGACCTTGGAAAGAACCTGTGAGGAGGTGATCCATTTTCCTGCTAACCACCTTGAACTGAGTGGGTTGTTAATGATATGAAGGAGAGCAGTGCGATCTCTTTTGGTGCCTCCCAGTAAAGTCTTCCCAATGACATTGTGCTGTGTGCCTCAACTTCCTTGTGCTCACCCTTGGAGAGGCGTGTGAGAAAGTAGTCAGTTCTAGTCCAGAGTGGGACACAACAGGCTTGGAAGCAGACAACCTAATGCAAACCTCAGGTACAACCTTGGGTACAAATGAGTCCAATGGATCATCATCATTTTATAGTGAAAGTTCTTCTTGATTAGGACACACTGAAACATGTTTTGGGTATTTTAAAACTCATTGTCTCCAGCCACACCAGGATTGAGAATATCCCAGCTTGTGCTCACAAAGCTCAGACTAAATGTTACTTTCTCAAGGGGTCTTACAACCCTTTTTCACTTTGGCATACTATTTGGTAACCACTTGTGTAAATCATGATGAGCTCAGCAGGTTCATGCAATGAGTTACAGCTTAATCAAGTGGCAAAAAGTTTTCTCTAGATCCATACTGAGAGTTTCCATGACCTAAAAACACACCCTGGGTAAAATTCAGACCTAAATTTTCATGGTTGGGATGTTTTTGTGTGAAAAAATAAGATGATGATGCTGGATTGTACTTTAAATGGCATCTTACCTACTTGTACTCAGTGATTCTATTCTGGACATATTAAAACCACAGACAACTTTGAACTTTGCTCCATTCAGGGATAGAAATGAACATTTTTTCATAGTATATATAGAGAGGAAAGTAAGTGTCACGCCTGCTGACTGTTATTTTGTGGTCTGTAGCAGTAATATGTAATCAGATTCTAAAGAGAAGTGATGGTTCCATGTGAATTACTGGTGGTGCAGTTTGTGTTACGCTGTGATTTTTGGTAGCTACAATAACTACAACCTGATCCATTTAAAATGTTTAATTTATTTCAGTCAACAAGGTTTAATCTTGCAAGATTATATATATTCTTATATATATATGTATATTTTAAGGCCACCAAAGGACCAACAGCCTTCCATTTAATCCACTCATAAGCCGAATGCCTTGAATAGATGTGTGACTTGTTTGGAGCTGACCCTAGCAGAGTATGATATTAATAGGTTATTGACTTGGTAGGTCTTAAACAGCCAGAGGGAACATCATTTGCAGTAGCTGCAATGCACTGGAGGTTTGTTTCATTGATTGGGCTGTTTAACCCATCATCTCCAGGCATTTAAACAATGATATACGCTTGACAAACCTAATATTTCATTCTCTATCTAGGGACCATGAAAGAGAAATTAAAGGAAAGAAAAAGACAACTGGACAGAAACATAGCAGAAAATGATGATAAATGAGAGGTGAAAAACCTAGGCAGATAATGGCCCAAATTTTGGAGTGTGCCATAACTAAGAAATATACAAAAAATAACAGAATTTTCTCTGAGAAAAGTGAGGAAATGATAGCAAATAAATCTGAGCCCCCAAAGACTCACAAGTAGCACAAATGCTGAAATCTTTGTAATTTAGGACTTCTTTTGCTCTCTGCTGCCAGCAAATTTGACGGGGTAAAGCGTATGTTGGAAGACATGGGCATTTCCATTTACAAAAAGTAATGGCAAAGATCAACAACATGATTTTTGTAGTTATTTAAGCTCTCTTTCTAACCAACAAAGAGGGAAAGACACTTTGAGAAGGCAGCTCCTCTTGCTGACACCAAACACTCACATTAGAATTCGGTGAATGACTGACTCAAAAGACCTGTCTTTCCTTTTTCACTGTAAGAAACTAATTGGTCCAGAGTAGAAGAGCAAGTCAAATCAGGCTAGAGAAAATCCATGCTTTGTCATCGTTTTCCATTTTAATTTATTGCGTCTGATGATCTCTTTTTAGCTTTTAAGTAATTTAGAAAGGAAAAATAGCTGAGTTAAATTCAATAAACAAGAATAGTAGTTGTGGTATTTATGATTTTGCACAAGGGGATCAACTGAATGAGTTGATGTGGGGATCTTTTAAACCTTTAATGTCAATGACCTGATGGCAAATTGTGGTTGAGAGGGATACTTCTTCTCCAAGACATATTCTGTTAATATTTATTAGTGCACTTGTCACATTCTGTATGGCTGAACACATTGTATAGCTTTTCATTTGTGTTTCTAGAAAGGTGAAAATGAAACCCCTAGATTTTAATAGCTAAAATATTTCAAAATTCTTTAAACATTCTTGTCTTGATTTTAGAATATACAACCATAAGAAACACAGGACTTTTGTTAACATGGAGCAAAAATCTGTATCCAAAACATGTGATTTTCAGTAGAAATACCAGAGATGCTTGCTGTTTGCAAGCAAAAGTGTCTGAAATGCACCTATATACTGTGGTGCCACAGGGCTTAGCAGACAGCAGTTTTTATTTCCCATGTATGAAATCCTGGCTGTGTTTTTTACTTAATTCAATAGAATTTTTCCATTAGCTTCCGATGAGTCAAGATTTCACCTCCAAAGGATGCAGGTTTACATGAGAGAAAGTGTTTCTGCTTTCATAAGAACACGAGAAGAATGAAATACACTTACATGATTTTGTAAGGAAGAGTTTTAGTCATTCTTTCTGCATAGGTCCATGCAGTTGAGGTTTATTTTCTCCTCTACCCTTCTTCAGTGAAAGCAGCCAGTCTAACTATGGGTGCTGTGCACCTGTAATTTCCTCAAAAACACGTGTCCTGCTGCCAAACACTGCTGCTCAACACAACACTGGTCTCCACACAAGAAGATGCACTGCTTAGGTTGCAGGTAGATAGTCCTGATCTACTCCACTGCTCTATAGTAGCTGAGGACTGAGGTGGTATATAGATACACAGCATTTATTTAAAAGCTGAAAGTGGAAATTGAGTACACATTGAGAGGGAGTTGTGAAAATAAATGAATTCATTTAGTAAGATCACAAAAGAAGAGTCAAAGGGGAAGGAAGGCCTTCTTTTTAACAATATTTACTGATGGGGTCCTGAACAGATGCTGTGAGACCAACAAACTCAGATAAAATGTAACTCACAATGCTTTTTATTATGGATTATGCAGATTGTCTCTTACATGTTTCTACAGAGAAGGAGCTCTCGACGAGTTCCAGACTGGCATCCAATCTCTTTCTGGTAAATGGCAGCCTGCCTATTTTTCTCTAGCTCCCTTTATTACTGGAGCACCAGCTGTATCAGGATGCTCGATGCACAGGTCTGCTCTGTGAATTACATCATACCACCTGGATAAGTGATGGTTGTAACTAGTGTTCTGCATGAGGCTATCAGGAACTCTTTTCTGCTGTGTAAACCTAACATGGGACTAGATGGCACACATGTAAGACACCATGGGTGGCATACTTCCTACAAAGCAGCCTCACTAAAACAGCTAGAGGTATGTATAGCCATATGGATAACTTTGAACAAATGTATGCACAAGCTACCCAATAGCACACTCTGTGGAATAAATCCTCTGTTTTACTCTGGAAATGTTTATTAAGAAAGATTTGTTGGAGATATAGGGTATCTTGAAGGCTGTAAGCAAAGATATCCCAGAAAACCATTGATTGAAAATGCAAAGAACATGTTTTGCAAGGTCAAGCTCACACAATTATGTATCTATGTGGAACTCCATGCATATGCAGTCTTAGTTATGCATGCTCCTACACTAATGCTCCTGAGCTTTCTGCATCTGGAGATATAGCTTCCTTTCTGCTTCACATTTCTGGTTTGATGTTATTTTACTGTCCATCATTAATGTAAATGTTAAAGGGCACCTTGGTTACCTAACCAAGCACTTAGTTAAAGACTACTAAAGAGTTACTTTTCCAAAGAGTGACAGGAGAGCAGAGTGAGACGTGGGACACTCCTGTCCATCTGCTCAAGTTGATGGACGAGACACCTACCATAACTTCTGCTGGCAGGAGGGTTCTTTACCCCACTACCTCTGGTGTAAAGAGGGGTGGAAGGGTTAAAAAATTTTGCCCTTTTTCTCAGGGTTTGAATTGCCTCCTAACTTCCCTCTAACTTTCGTAAGAAAACATAGAAGAGCAGTGAAAGATGGCAGCACCAGAGACTGAAGTGAGCATCAGATATGTGAACAAAAAATGTGCCTTGAGCCACTCAAATCCTTGACAGAAGGAATCACAGAATCATATAATAGTAGAGGTTGGTAGTAGATGACCTATAGAGATCATCCAGTCCAACCATCCTGCTCAAGCAGATCCATCTAGATCAGGTCACACAGGAACATGTCCAGGTGGGTTTGGAAACCTCCAAAGAGGAATCTCCACACCCTCCCTGGGCAGCCTGTTCTCCATCACCTCAACAGGAAAGAAGTTTTTCAAGTGGAACTTCCTTTGTTCCAGCTTGTGCCAGTAACTGGTTGTCCTGTCACTGGGCACTACAGTTCTCTTGACACCCACCCTTTAGGTATTTATAAGGGTTCATAAGATCTCCCCTCAGTCTTCCCTTCTCCAGGCTAAAGAGCCCCAGGTCTCTAAGTCTCTCCTCATAAGAGAGAGTTTCCATTACCTCCACCATTTTGGTAGCACTCAGATGGACTCTCTCCAAAAATTCTCTACTACTTTTGAACTGGGGAGCCCAGCACTCCAGATGTGCCCTTACCAGGGCAGAATAGAAAGCCCTTTAAACCTTGATGGGGTATAGTTCCCTTCAGAGGGTAGAAAGCTTTCTAATTCCCCTAGACACCTTCACTGAGTCTCCCGTGTGATGGTCATCTGTCAGGTGGAGGGAGTCCTGTTCAGCAAAGAATGGAATGATGTTATTCATTTACTGCCACTACATCAACACATGGCTATTCAGAAAAAACATTATTTTCATTAAAATCTGATCTGAGCCAGACTGGGAGGAACAGGCTGAACTGCTTTTTATCCATCCCTCTATTTGTTTCTAAATGTATATATAAAACTATGGGACTTACAGTGTTCTTCAAGAGTCACTTTGGCTTGATGTCCCTGCTAGAGGTCACTAAAGTTAAACCAGAAACTTTCCCACTGAATCATTTAATGACTGGAAATTGGAGGTAATAGACTTGAAAACGTATTCTCATTTCTGCAATTCAAAACCCTTTATCTGTGCCATGTAGTCCTGCTAGAAAGAGCAAAATGGCCTTTAAAAAAGACTATTTGCAGAATAGTAAGGAGTGTTAAGATGCCAGATGCATCTCATTATGAATTTTAACGAGCAGGTTCACACCTTGTCTTCCATTAAATAAATTACATGGTCTTTTCCAAACTCTTATCTGGCAAATTTGAAATTTCTTTCTAAAAAATAAACTCTAGGAGAGTTTAGGATTGTTCCTCCAGGGCACAGGCCAAAAAGGGGGAAAGGGGTCATAGTCACTCCTGTGGTGACACCCCACAGCTCCTCTGTGCTATCAACACAGGGAGCATTGCCCAAAATATGATTAAAAGTGAGAGTCAGAAATCAAGATGCTCTGGATTGCAATTAAAAGAGAAATCAATCCTGTATTTTTCTTCTTCTCTGAAGAAATAAAGAGCTAAATTCATTTTCATCACACAGAAACCTCCAGAAAAAGAAAACCAATGTTACAGTGGATAGAGAAGCATATTCTGGTCCCTTTATCACAGCAAATGCAATCTCTTTCATAAAACCAGACCCTTTTGGATAATGGTTGGAGATATTTTTCCTACCACAGGCAAGTATCTGAGCCTGAACTCTTCCATGCCACTTCACCTCTGAACAGGTTTGAAGTTTACAGGCTCCTTGAAATGATAAGAAGACATTGATTTCAGAGAGGGATGTTTGCAAGACTGTACTCTGGAGGAGTGAAACCAAGAGGAGGGGAGGAAAGAAGCTTCCTTTTCTTTGCACCCTGAAAAGAAGGATGTTGAATGGAGTCATTCAAACTACTAGTAATTGCAAATACGAGTCCTAAAGTTGGAACTATGAGATATTAAGCTGCTCTGACTCAATGTAGTTTCACTGAAATCAGTGACTGCACAGTACTTCAGAGGAGCAGAGGTCTTGGTGTTTCAATTTCTCTCTGTTTATGCACAGTCAGAATCTATTTCTGTAGTGAGAGACAATCTCCTTGAAATAAGTTCCTCGGGTCTATGATCAGAATTCCTCTTGTGAGTAAGAAAACCTGTGACATTAATGGGATGCATTATTTTACTTTTCCCCACTAGAAAGATGAACAGTTAAAAAGTTCTAAATGTATTAACACAAATGGCAAGATTTCACTTCAAGCTCATGGAGTGCAGCCTCGGTCCCAGCCCTACCAACCATTAGACCATTTCCCTCAGTGCAACATCCATCCAGCTCTGAAACCCCTCCAGGGACAGTGACTCCAGCACCTCCCTGGGCAGCCCCTGCCAATGCCTCACAACCCTGGCAGCAAAGAAATTCCTCCTCACAGCCAGCCTGAACCTCCCCTGCTGCAACTTGAGGCTGTTTCCTCTTGTTCTATTGCTTGTTCCTAGGGAGAACAGACCCACCCCAGCCTGGCTACAGCTTCCTTTCAGGTAGTTGTAGAGAGTGAGAAGGTCTCCCCTGAGCCTTCTTTTCTCCAGGCTCAGCAGCCCCAGATCCCTCAGCCCTTCCTCATCTGAGACGTGCTCCAAATCCTTTCCTAGCTCAGTAGCCCACCTCTGGATCCTCTCCAGCACCTCAATGTCCTTCTTGTAGAGAGGAGCCCAGAACTGGACACAAGATTGGAGTTGTAGCCTCACCAGAGCAGAGTCCAGGGGAATGATCACCTCCCTGCTCCTGCTGACAACATTGTTGTCAACCGAAGAGAAGCCAGGAAACATCTGTATTAGATCAAGCTGAAGAATTCAGATATCACATAAAAATTACATATATAGGCAACATGAATGTGCATATAAAGGACACTAAAAGGTAACTGGATTTGGTTTTAAATGCAATCCATTGAATACAGGGACTATTTAATGAGCAGACTTTACATACTGTCTGTTTCCACTTCCATGCATTTTACCAAAGCATCTGCCAAAATCTAGTACCTACTTTCCAGTTCAAAGGACACAGGAAAAACAACATTGGGTTTGCCTGTTTGTTTCAAAGGGGAACTATTAGAAATCAATTTTCTGGGTCAAGCAAATACAGGTGAATTAGATGAACGGGAAACTGAGTGCAAGCACCAACTATCACTAAAGCACCACTAGTTTAGATACGGCAGATTTACGAGCTTTATTTTCTACCTTAGGCCTGTCATATTTTTTCACCTTTATGTTAGTTAATTGCAGAATAACATAAATTAACTTTGGAACACAGCAAAAATGGGAACTTTATTTATGAATTTCTTGGATTTCTTTACCCCAAGCCAAACAACTAAATTGCTACTTAGCATAAATTATTTATTGGCCCTGGCTCAATACCATCCAACACCAGCCCCTGGAGGTCTGGGAGATATAAAAGATTTAAAGCATCTGTGCGACAGCATTGGTGCAGCCACAAAGCTATGTTTCTTTCCAGAAGGGTCCACTTTATTTTGTTGTAAATAAATAGAGCCTAAATTTCAGGGGAGGGCTGGGTAGCTTCTAGCAGGACTGTAGTGTTTTGCATATGTTAATTACCCACAGTTGCATGACAGAGAGACATACACTGTTTGCACAACTATTCTGGGGAGACCTGTTGACAAAAGGATGCATTTTAATTTATGCAGTACATGTAAATACTGTAATTTTCTATCACTTTGTTTTATGTACATACAGGTATAAATTACAAAGTGATCATATATGTCTGTAGTCACTTAATAATCTTTATCATCTTTACCTTTCTGTTTCTGTTTTTACCTCTTTCTCTTTTTCTTTCCTTCTCTTTCTCTCTCCTTCTGTCTCAGTCTGTGTAAGAAAATGATCAATAAAGCCAGGATTAACTTTCAAATGAGCATATGCCATTTGCTGTATAATTACACATGAAGCAAGTCTCTAACTTTAGTGTGGCATATATGTTCAAATAATACTCCCTTTTAGGCTGTTATCTACAAACTGTAGCTGATGTCTTCCTACATGACTCCCACGAGCTTACTCTCCACCTGTGCACCATTTCCATAGGTGTATTGGCTTGGCTCTCCCTGCTTTAGGCTCTCAAATGTCACATCCCTCTTTGCTAATGGCAAAGGCTTGCACAGAACAAGGTAGAGGAACTTGGTAAGCTGGTGCCTCCCTCCAAAGAGAAAGTCCTTAAATGTCAGAATAGGTAGACCATAACTCAAGCCCTGAGAGACCCCATACATTGAAGAACATCTACATACTGATTCTTGACCATGCAGCTGAGCACTTTTGACAGTATGTATACTGCATATACTTTATTGTTCTGCAGAAGAATTGGCTTCTTCAATACTTAAGTCTACAATTTACCCCATCTCCTGGTACCTTTGCCAAAATCATCTTATTTCTCTGTCAAAATGAGGTAAAGTGTAATTTTATTTAACGTTTTAGAAGGTCTTGGGAAGACTTACAGAATTATAAAAGCCTTTTCATTTCATTAATATTGCCCTTTTTTTTTTTGGTTTTGTTATTGCTTTTGTGGTTACTGTGTTCCAGGTAGTTGGTTCTGGCAGTGGGAAATCCTACTATGGAACAAGTAAACGGCAGCTGCTGCAACACCAGTACAACAGCTGGTGACACCAGCCCTAATCTCATACCTGTACATATGTACTTAGTTCTGCTTTCCTTGGCCAGTCCTGTTGGTTTGGCAGTGAGACCTGTTTTCAGGACTACAGCTGAGTTACTCTGTGCGTAGCAGAGCCCTTTATATCGCTGGGCATGAATTGACAAGGCTATTTTAATACTTCAGAACAACAAAAGGAATTGTTTAAGTTGCCTTCTTAATCCTTTTATGTAAGGTTTAAAAATATTCTCATTTCCAGTTTCATTAGCACTTAGAGAAACTGAAAAACTGCTCCAAGCAGCCTACAGGCAAGCAGGAAAATATTTACTTCTCTCAATGTCTCGAAGCCAAAACTGATGAAAGACGGAGGAATGATAGAAAACAGGACTGTAAAGTGATTCATGACTTGTTGCAGAACAGAGGAGAGCTGGGATGAGCAGATAGTTTCCTATCTGTCAGTCCATTGCACTATTCAGTAGAACAGGTATCCCATCAAAAAAGATAGCTAAAATCCTGAAAGGCTAATAATTTTTCAAGACAAATCCACTGCCACCTTTCTCTCCATGGACTTGTTCCAGGACTTGGAAAGGATTGTGGGCAAATTATCGTCAGAGGCTTATTGTCAAATATTTAATGGACATGAAGAGTGAGAGGATTGCAAAGGTTGCAGAGAGGTGGCAGTCTGAGAGCATGGGCAAATTTACCTGGAAATGGGACTGGAACCTAACTCTGTGGTTGTCTTTGTGGAGCCCAAGGGGGATAGTCATGACATGCAGTGAGCAGTCATCATCTGGGCACATTTCACAGAATCACAGAATCTGAAGGGCTATAAGGCACCTTGAAAGCTCATCCAGTCCAACCCCTCTGCCAGAGCAGGACCACCTAGAGGAGGTCACACAGGAACTCATCCAGGTGGATTTGAATGTCTCCAGAGAAGGAGATTCCCACAACCTGTTATGTTCCAGCTTGTACTCATTGCATCACTGGAACTTGGCTTCATCCTCCTGACACCCATCCTTTAGGTATTTGTAAACATGAATGGTTAGGCTGACCCCCAAGTACTACTAACAGAGGCATGCACCACTTATATATACCCTCTTGTGAGGACTTGCTTGGCATTTACACTATTAGTAATGGGGACAGAAACAGAATTTGAACAAACCAGAGAATTTAAATGCAAATTGAAATATCAGATGATTTTTACTTTATTTCTGATACTT
>NC_084760.1:4801759-4840600 GCF_028858725.1 Colius striatus
AGTAACATCATGGGCAACTTCTCGCTCAGGATAGGTTTACTATTTACTGTTACCTGTGCAACTCACCAGCTAAAATACTACTGCTGGCCAGAAGTATGCTTTTGAACTGATCAGTGCTTTTGTTGCTTTACCATCTGGAAACATCCAGCATATGGCCCAGAAAGGAGCAAGTTTTCAACCATTATCACAAAGCTTTTGTGTAGATTTTGGCTTAGTATAAGAAGCAGAAATCTTCTCTTGCCACAGAAAAAGAACAACATAGGCAAAAAACAGTAAATTCCCTCTTTTCCTACAGGTGTGCCTTGCCCATTTTGTGTTAGTGGTGTTAAAAGGATTGTGATTTTCAGCCAGAGGTGTTGCTGTGATTATCTAGGAAAACATAGGTGGGATTTTTTTTGGTCTTTTTACAGACTGCAGAGCTGTAAAAATGTCATTTCTAGAAATTCCTAAAGTCTTCCTCAGCTTTCCTGCTGCTGGCTAGTGCAAAGGCTGGTTAGCACCCACTGAATAAGGCAGTAGCCATCATTACACAGAATAAGTAGATGTTGATCCTAAATTAGAACAAATATTCTCTTTGTGATTGTAACTGCAAATCCAAAGCATTGGTGACCCAAATCCAGGAACTCTACAACATGGTGTGAGGGGAGATGTTGGGTAGGAAGGAATTATTCATCTTTTCCCAGGTTTATTAGGAGCCACAGTTGCCAGCAGATATAGAAGTGATCATCTCTGGAGACCTCAATACTGGTCCTTGTTTTGAAGCTGGCCTCATAGCTCCACTTGAGCAAGTCACCTCTTCTGTGCCTTCCTGCATCTGTTAATAGAGATAATGGAACTGACTGCTTCACAAAGTACTGTATGAACAGTGGTATGTAAGAGCTTTTCTTACCATTTACATTCTTTATTCCCAAAATACCATAGTTATACTTTAAATCATTAGACTAGACAAGATGAGAATAGCAGGACTGCAACAGAGTATCTTGGCCTTGAGAAGAACACATTCTTATGAGGACAAGGGGAAAAACTTGAGTCTGAATAGGATGATCCATAGGATGCTAAAAACTTTCTAGTCTTGAAGAAAGCTTTATTCTGTTTCTCACCTCTCAGTTGTTCAAAGAGGTTTTCATTGGTTTGAACTACTCATCCACTGCTACAGGACTTAGCCTTTGTACTAAAATGATCCTTACACCTTTGCAGACAGGCTAATATTTGAAAAGCTCTCTGTTCACCAAGTGATTTTCAGCTACAGCTTTACGCTTTTTACATAAATTCATCTGTTGGCATTTGTAGCTTTAAATGCAGCTTTCCCTGGCCTATATCCTCACACCACTTGCAACATCCTCCTTGATCTAAATTAATTCAAAACTAAGATAATTGAAGTTTCTGTGCAGAACAAGGGCAAGGTTTTAGTTGTGTTCCTCTTCAGCCTGTTCCGCTGCCACAAAAACAAAACCGAAGGTCAAAGAGCACGTCAGAAGCATTCTGCTCTTTTTCAATCACCTCTTCAGACTTCCAGGGCAGTCACAGGATCTTCTTGAGACACACACGTATTTAGACACAGGATGGGAAATGGGACAACGTGGGCCACTGAAAGTGCACAGTGGTAGACCAGAACAAAAAGGAAATGTACAGCATACCCCCTTGCCTTTCTGCAGCGTGCTCCTAGCTTTGAGGTTTTTTTTTCAATGACCTCTATAAGTTTATTCAGTGTTACATCACATAATTAAAATACCTTTTCTTCAAGATTTTCCTCACAGTGGCAGATCTCATTCCATAATACACTTCTGCTCTTTAACATGACTCTTCTATTAACAGTTTCATCTTTAGCAAGTCTGTTGGCTGTATTTATAGATGAAGTAAAGCTAAATGTTACCAAAAAACTCAAAAGATTCTAGATCAAATTTTTGATACACACTCAGCTTTTGTAATATGCTTTAATCTGAGTCATTCTGTGTGCATGTAGATTTTGAGGCTGTTTCAATTCTTGCTGACATAGTATTTGCATTTTGGATAAATTTAATTTGTCATTTTGGATAAATTTAATGTTAAATAATTACAGTCTTTTCCAAGCAGCAAAACTCTGCTGGATTTAATGGCATTCATGTCCTCAAGATTCTCTTCTCCTTGATTTAAAGGCAATATTCATGTGTGCTATCTGGTTTCAGGAAATAGAAGGGTCTAATACTTTACTACGTTACAGTTCTGTGATACTTTCACTGTACTCCTATTGAACCAATCATACTCTCCAGCAGTATTCATTTTATGTGAAAAACTGAAATGTCCCATGAGTAAGTTCTGAGACCTTTTATGTGGTTACTGTTGCTAGGGAAACCACATCCCTGATATCCATGTGTCCAACATGTCAGTCTCATTTTGCATCTAGCTATCCCTGAGCCAACACTGCAGCGTGGAGTACAGAAAAAAAAGAGAGGAGAAAAACAAGACAAAAGAAGCTGGAAACTGTTTCCTATCAAAGTATATTTGCATAGCTGTTGGAGTTAATTCTGGGTCATTCTATGTTACATCTATCTTGTTTTTTGACAGGCAATAGCTTGTTGCAATAGAGTGAAAAAAAACAGCCTGTAAAGCTGCAATAATGGTCCCTCATCAAACAGCAAACTATACTCTGTGCTAATCATCATCAGGCAAGAAGCTGGTCCTTTCTGAAGTTCCAGTGAGGAAGATCAAGTCCAAATAACCATTTTTGAAAACACATTTTGTGCAGTATTCCACAGCATGGGAAATCAATTACTGGCACTAAAAATGGGACACAACGCTTTCTTTCACTTTAAATTCATAATGAACTTAAAATGGTCTCGTTTTTATTCATTTAGGAGTTTACAACCTCCCTCATCATCAGTTTTGCTAAACTGGTATTACGGAATGCTCGATTTTAATATACTGTAAACACTTATTATCTTAAAGCCTACTGATAATATTGCCATGACTGTCTAAATGCCTTGGAAACATAAGACTTTTTGTCTGTTCCTCCTAGGGCCAAGATGCAGATTTTGGAGGGCATAAGTCTCATCTGGGCACTTTGGCCCTTGAAACTGAAAGAACACTAGGTGACTAATAGACATGTAGACTTTCAGAAACCTCTTTTTTTTAACATGTGCCTACATTGGCCAATGGAGCATTGTGTTAAAGAAAAGGAGCTAGCTATAAAGAAACTACTACCTCAAGCACAGTTCAGTGCACTGAAGGAACACAATACAGCTGTCTGTGTCTGTGCATCCTGTCCCCATCCCTAACACAATTCCATTCTGAAGAATTGTTTTGAAAATATTTAATATATATATTAAAGTTTTTGTCTTTGTTTCCTGCTTCTAATTATTATCCTATTCTGTTTGTGCCTTCAGGCTCAAATATTGAATAAGATCTGTGTTGTACCAGCTTTCGGTGGGGCTATTAGCATGGACACATGCTTTAGTCATGCCAGGGTAGGAAAATCCAAGTTGGAAGAGACCTCAGGAGGTCTCTAATCCAAGCTTCAGCACACAGCAAAGTCAACTCTGATGTCAGAACAGTTTGTTCAAGGTTGTGTTCCATCCAATAGGCTATGAAAACCTCCAAGGATGGAGCTTACCTCTCCAGGTAGCCTATTCTGTTGCTTTACTGTCCTCATGGTGAAAAAGCTTTTTCTTTATCTCCTCCCTTATTTCATTTTAAGCTCTTTCCTCTCATCTTCCAACCAATGTGCTGCTGTGAAAAGCCTGCCTCAACCTTCTTGTTTACCACCCCAGAGATACAGTGGCTGTTGCTAGTAGGGTCATTGAAGCAACCTCTCCACCATTTTGCACAAGTCAAGCTCCCTCAGACTTTCTGCATGGAGCAAATGCTCCAGCAGCCTAATAATGTCTGTCTTGTGCTGTGGGGCCCAAAACTGCACACACTAGTCTAAATGGCTGAAAGATTTTCAAATGGTTACATAAATCTTTGTGACCCACTCTAGGTGGTCCACCTCTGGCAGGGGACTTGGACTGGATGATCTCTTGAGGTCCCTTCCAGCCCTTGAGATTCTGTGACTCTGTAATGTTGTGGTTGAGAAATAACAAATATAATGATAGAATTTTTCACTGTAATGCAGTGCTGTAGATTGGCCTGATCAGGAACAAGGATCAGAAAATAACACTTCTTTTTTTACTGCTAGCTGGTCTGAAGTGGCATGGAAAAAAAGAGAAAGGAATCCATCCATGGTAACCCTCTTCTATGAGGAGATGGCACAGGAATACAAAACAAAAAGGGTAGCTCACAGAGATTGATCACAGGTCCACCAAGGTAGGAACCTCTAACTTAGCACTGGGCTCCAAACACGTGCTTGGCATACCGCCATTAGTTGTAGGTTATTGTACCC
This sequence comes from Colius striatus, assembly GCF_028858725.1. NCBI lineage: Eukaryota > Metazoa > Chordata > Aves > Coliiformes > Coliidae > Colius > Colius striatus. The sequence continues at coordinate 4,806,117 of NC_084760.1, forward strand.
TTCCTTAAGTGGTTATCTAATGATATTAAGGCCCATCAATTAAAGCTCTCTCTGTGGCTCTTGTTCATTCATCTGCATATCCTGTCCAACCCTTTCAGCACTAGCAGATACTGAAGCCAAAGACGTTAAATGTGAACGTTGCACATGTAAACAAATAGCAAGCAACAGTGGGTAAAATAACAGCAGAGAACTGAATATGCTGATGGCAAATTATTGAGAGGATGTCAGAAGAGGTAAACATGGAAATAATATAAAGGAAATTATGCATAATTGTTCATTTCCTAATGAGTTTTGGGGGGCTTTCTTTTGTTCCTTCTACTATTTGTTAAGGCATGTAGTGTCATGCTCAGAAACAATCTAGGGGACCTGTGGTTTAGTTTAACATAGTAATTCTAGGGCTACTATCTGAGGTAACTGTCTAAAACACCTCTCCTAAAAGCATGAGCATTTTAATTGGTTGCTATCTATCCATACTTGAAGAACATTCATTCATCAGAGGCAGTGTTAAAATACATTTTCTTTCTCTGGCAGCACAGCACGATGCACAATGGTGTTCTCCACTGTGACTGGGGCTCCTGGGCTTTACGATATTACAAATTACAAACCACAACAGTAAGGGCTTTACTGATACATTTTACATATAATCTTACTTAACTGAAAGTGAATTGAAAAAGCTTTTAATTTTACAAGCACAGTCTTTATTGGCATGATCTCTCCTGTATGAATCATTTAGTTATGCAATGTTTTAAATGATTCAGTCGACACACTTGTTCCTTTCTTTTTTTTTCTCTCAGTACCTCAAGAAAGCATCCCCTTCCCAAGACTGTTTGTGAACTTGTTTTCTCTTGTTATCATGTGTTTATGTGAAACCATGTGCCATCATATTTATAGAGGGGTTATATCTGAAGGGAATGATGTCAGCATGATCCCAGAGATTAGTATAACCTTCAAATTAAAGCAAATACAGATGCTTAGTCCCACGTTCCTTACAGATTTTGAACTGCTAAGAAAGATTTTATGGGAACAAGGGCTGTTGAATGAGTAAAGAAAGTAAAGTAAGAAATGAGTAAAGCAAATAAGTAAACAAAAGTGTTAATATATGGCCAAATAGTCAAAAAGTAGATTATATCATAGTAGTAGAAAAGTTGTTTTCCATTACAAAGACAAAAAGGGTAGGAAATAAATGTGTCTACTTTTACAGGCTTAGAATGTCTTTGGCTTCAGTATTTGCTAGTGCTGAAAGGGTTGGACAGGATATGCAGATGAATGAACTGAAAATCCCTCTTTTCATGAGTTTGCCTTGAAATGCTGGATGAGCATGAACATCTCGTGCTTTATATCTAAGATGCTGGAAAACGTCCTCTAGAGAAAAAGTGACATGATATGGTAAACAGAGATAGGTAATAACTCAAAGCTTTCACCTTGGCTGCAGTTATTTGAACAGGCTCCTATCTCACTGGGGGTTTCATTTTGCATATGAGTCTTGGATAAAGCATTTCAGCAATATGTAGTCAGAAACATCATGTTTCCTTTCACATTTTATGTTAAAAATACAGATTTCCTTTGCTTCTCAGGAAAGTCATTAAATAATCATAGACCTTGCACCATTGAGAAAAATCCTTGTTGAGAGTTAAATTTGAATAACTTTTTTCCCCACAGTTTTAAGTGAAGGTGAAATCTGTGTCATGTATTTAAATGAAATCTTTTTAAGCAATTTGGGATGTCTTACCTTTTGTTAAGAAATGGAGGAGCCAGTGGTTTTGGCCAGTTGAATTCCATCCAGTAGTAAAGTAATCAATAGCAATAGAAGTAATAACAGAGTATCACATTGAATAATGGTTTGTATTCTAACCTGATGACATCAGTATTCAATAATTCTTGAACCTTTAAACTCAGGCTGAAATTGTCAGACTTTTACTTTTGTCCAATATGCATTGGACCTTTTTTTAAAGGGTATTTTTCAGTCTTGTGTTTGTTTGAATTTGCCTGTGGTTTTTCTGTTCTTTTCTACAATTTGAAGGAGAAAAAAAAAAAAAAGATTCATCTTTTCAAGAATGTAAAAACCAAGAAAAGACACTCTTGACAGTACACAATTACCATGACTATTTTTTTTTTTGCTTTTAATAATCACTCTACAGCCAAAACAGCTGGGGGATGAAAGTTTAAATTTGGCAGGAAAACAGCACTAAGGAGAAGAGCTGTTGAGTGCTCTGCAGAAAATTGGTTTGGATGTGATTTAGTTATAATCATTTGAAACTCCACATAGTGAGCATGTAACACTAGTTTCTCATTAAGTTTCACAGGAGTATTAGGTTGGTTTAGATACAAAAGTTTCACCCGGGGATATATTTATTTCACATTATCTCAGAGAAAATGTCTCAGCCTTCTGCAGTGGGATGTCCCCCTCTACTCTGCCCTGGTGAGACCTCCTCAGTTCAGTCCAGTTCTGGGCTCCCCAGCTCAAGAGGGACATGGAAGTGCTGGAGAGAGGCCAGCACAGGGCCACCAAGATGATCAGGGGACTGGAGCATCTTCCTGATGAGGAAAGGCTGCGGGACCTGGGGCTGTTTAGTCTGAGAAGAGGAGACTCAGGGGGGATCTCATTAACACAAGTATTTGAAAGGTGGCTGTCAGGAGGTTGGGACAGCACTTTTATTGATGGTATCTAGTAACAGAACAAGAGGTAATGGGGTGAAGCTGGAACACAAAAAGTTTCATTTAAACATAAAAAAAACTCTTTCACTATTGAGGTGAGGGAGCCCTGGCACAGGCTGCCCAGGGAGGGTGTGGAGTCTCCTTCCTTCAAGACCCACCTGGACACGTTCCTCTGTGACCTGATCTAGATGGGACCTGCTTCTGTGGGGGGTTGGACTAGATGATCTCTAAAGGCTCTTTCCAACCTCTACCATTCTATGATTCTGCAAAAATGTAGAGTCATGTCAGACACATCTAGCATAACTTTACTCCAGAATGAAAATGATTATAGGCCAAAATACTGTTACTAATTCGTATTATCATTTCAAGTAAACTCAGACATCTCTACTCCTCTGCCTATTACTCCCATGATAAACTAGTGTGCTTCACTTCTGTCCTTTATTTGGAGTGTCTGGGTTTTTTAAAAAGCCAGTTTTAAGTCCTGAGAGCCATGCTTTGAAAGTTGCAATATTTTTGTCTTTTCAGGCTATGTATCTTTCTCTGAAGCCTGAAGTGTTCTTTTACATAAAACAGATTGCTTGAAGGCACACAGATGACTTTAAACATTCCTGCACTTCACAGTGAATTGCTCATTCACCTGAGTGTTTAACTATGTCAGTGTGTTCAATATTATCATATTTAATTGAATGGTTCAACAAGATAATACGCCAGTGAGCACACCATTCAGTGCATTATTGGCTCACAATAAATAAAGTAACTCTCAAACAAAACACAGGGGACTTAGCAAGAAGAAATTGCGGTTAGGTGAGATAGAGATGAGTACACTGAGATTTTACTAAAGACTGATAACTTTTTAATTCTTAGAAAATTGTAAATCTGTGAATTTGTAGAAAATGGGCCCATGAAAGAGGACACATTTAAATACCATCATTAAGACAGATAACTGCAGTCTCTAGTTGTCTACCTAGATGTTAATCCACTTCATAACCTGACTTCAATGTGCAGAACATTTAAACTTACTTCTTTGCTCTGTAAAAGTCCAAAGTTTTATATTTCAAAGCCATTGGTCTCACTCCTTAAAAACCCAACTTAAAGGAGGATGATGGTGTCAGTAATGCAGTTATAGAATCATTGAATCATAGAATGGTAGGGATTGGAAGGGACCTTTAGAGATCATCTAGTCCAACATCCCTGCAGAAGCAACTCCATCTAGATCAGGTCGTTGATCTATTCCTCCCTGTCAATCTGCACAGTCACTGCTTGCCCTGTTGTAAAGCAAATTATGGCCAAGGGTAATAAATTTAGGCTTAGACTATACAAAAGCAGGTTCTTTGACTTAGGTAGTAAAATTGTAATCAGACTATTTAAGAAACTATTCTCCTTTCCATCCTTTTTACTGCACAAACTGATAATCTTTGTTCTCAGTTTAAAAATGGCAAAGGAAGAGGAATTTTTCAGCTAAATACCAAGTCATCCTAGATTCAGAAATTACGCTTTTTTTCCTTGAGGTGGAATTTTCTGGTGTCTCAATCTACTATTCACTGCTTAAACTCCCTGGTAACTCTATAGCTACAATGATGCATCAGGATGGTTTTTTCTTTTCCTAAGGAGGTTGCTGAAATGAGCAACCAGCAACTGAATCAAGTGTTTTATCAGAGTTATGGCAATATGAAGGTCCTAAGCACCAGTAAAGTGTACAAAAACATGTTGCTGTAATGTCACACAAAGTACTGGCTTGTGTATTGGAGTTCCTGGAACAAAAATATTAATTTTTATTGAAGAAAATAGATATTTTTCATCAAATATACTTTTGTTGAAAGCCAAGAGGGGGTTTCTTTAGGTCTCAAAACAGTGCTGAAATAAAATTCACAATAAAAGAGAGAAATAAGACACAGACTAACAAAACTGAGCACATGCCTGCAAATGCTCAGGGTCACAGCCACAGGTAGTATACAGTGATGTCCATGGCATATTTTTTTCCTCTAGAAGGCATTAATTTTATACCATTCTTTTTTGAATTGGTGTTTTTAAATTAGACCTTATTGCATATACAAACCAGAATAAGCCATGCAAGGGCATGACTTAGCAGGCTGCTAGTGTGCTGCTTTGAGTCAAAGGCTCAGTGATGAAATGTATGTGAGTTGTGTATGAATAAAGTACTGACAGGCACCGAGTTTACTGCTGTGTTCACTGCACACTTGGTGTGACACCTGTAAATAGGTCTACTACAGACATTTATATTTACATTTTTGTATATATGTACTATTCTATGCCATCTATGCCAGATATGCTGTGAACTCTCCCTCTGTGTATACATGTGTAAGTATATTCATAGGGAAGTATTTAAACTGTGAGAACTGTTGGAACATTTCAAATGAAACCACTTCTGAGTACTTACATGCAAATATTATTGATCTTTGCAAAGTATTTCCTGATGTTTTGATTCTCTTTTTTCATTACATAGTCATGGGCAAATTCCTTCAAACAATACATTTAACACAGTCACATCCAGCACCTTGCCACTGAAGTTCACTTTAATTCCATGGAATTTCACAGGTCAGAATGGAGAATCGAGTTCCCTTTTCAGATTTGACCATATCATATGATCTGCTGTTCAATGGGTTCATTTTATGCTACTGGAACTAAGTCCTACACATCAGAGAAATGATTTGAAGGCTCTTTTTTCCTATTCCACCCAGGAAAATGAAATTGTTGCACTGTTGTATTCTACATTAATCTATACATCATCTAAAATTTGGAAGTTTTCATTTTCTTCTTACATTTTCTTTCAACACTAAGTCAAAGAACACTGGATGGAAATGTCTAGTTAACAAAGAAGTGAGATCTTGAAACAGCCATTCAAAGGGACAAGACAAAAAACACTACCTACCTTTAGACAGGATCCTGATCAGCCTAAATTAAGGAATATACTATGTTTGCAGCCAAAGAAGACAAAATACATTGACATAAGTTCTTCTATTCATGTTCCTGCTGTGGATCATCTCCTAGTCATGTATTAAGTTTTCTATCATGCTCAAAATTCAATTACAAAACTTATATCTGCATGATACAGTTTTTGTAAAACGACTACCCTTAGCACTTAAAGGATCTGCCTGTTATTTATCTGTAAGCCATGACAGTCTTTCCCCTCTTTTCCACCATCCCTTCTTATTTTTTATTCTTATAAATAAGTCATTTCATATATATTTAAACTGTGTATAGGTATGGATTCCATATTAGTTCCAACCTCAGCATTCTCTGATTCACAATTTTTCAGTAATACATCCAGAAAGATGTAGTACCACTGTCCTGATCAAGTTAAAACCCAAACTAGAAAATTTAACAGTTAATTTGAGATATGGCTGCCTATAGAAAGGCTTCCTTCTGCTTTTCTGACATATTATTATTGGTCAATTGTATCAAATCTTATCATACTTAAAAAATTAGCAGTCATAATTCAGTTCAATGATTTGGACTATCATTAACTAGTCAGATGGATTCATCACTCAACATATGTCATAGAATCATAGAATGGTAGGGGTTGGAAGGGACCTCTAGAGATCTTTTAATCCAACCCCATGCAGAAGCAGGGTCACCTAGATCAGATCACGCAGGAATGTGTCCAGGTGGGTCTTGAAGACCTCCAAGGAAGGAGCCTCCACAACCCCTCTGGGCAGCCTGGGCTAGGGCTCCCTCACTGAAACACTGAAACAGTTTTTTCTTATGTTTAAACGGAACTTTTTGTGTTTCAGCTTCATCCCATCACCCCTTGTCCTGTTGCTAGCTACTATAGAAAAAAGGGATGTCCCAACCTCCTGACACCCACCCTTTAGATATTTATAAATGTTAATAAGATCTCCCCTCAGCCTCCTCTTCTCCAGACTAAACAGCCCCAATTGTTGCAGCCTTTCCTCGTATGAAAGATGCTCCAGTCCCCTGATCATCTTGGTGGCCCTGTGCTGGCCTCTCTCCAGCACTTCCCTGTCCCTCTTGAGCTGAGGAGCCCAGAACTGGACACAGGACTCCAGGGCAGAGTAGAGAAGGAGAAGAACCTCCCTTGACCTGCTGCCCACACTCTTCTTGATGCATCCCAGGCTGCCATTGGCCTTCTTGGCCACGAGGGCACATTGCTGGCTCATGTTTAGCTTATTACCAATCAGCACTCCCAGGTCTCTCTCTGCAGAGCTGCTCTCCAGCAGGTCAATCCCCAGCCTGTCCTGGTGCATGGGGTTTTTCCTTCCCAGCTGCAGGACTCTGCACTTGTCCTTGTTGAACCTCAGGAGGTTCCTCTGTGCCCAACTCTCAAGACATTTTAACCCTTTCATTCTTCAGGTTTGCATTCATCTGGTGTAAATAATCTGGGAGGTGATTTGTAGATACCATGTAAACCAACAAATATTATATCATAATGTTCAGCATTTTTTCAATCATCCTCTGCCTTGAGGTCTTCAAAACTGGATTAAAACTTTTTTGGATGGATGTTATAAGTGGATTTTCAACTTATAAAAGAAACCAATGAGATTTTCCTCCTTATTAGCAGCTACAGTCTTTCTTCCAGACTGAAAAGAGAGGTATTTAAGCCAAATGGCTTACATGATGGCAGTATTCTGCCTCTTGTTTCGCAGAATATTGTCCTGGGTATGTCTAAAACGTAGCTGAGCCTGCAGATGAGATCAGAGGATGCACTGAAAAGTGGGAACCCTTTATGTGTGTAGATATAGAAATATTTCAGGCAGTTCCCACACTGTGGATCATCAAGAAATTAAATAAAAGAAGGTGAGAGGAGGAAGGGAGGGGAATGAAATCAACATCAGAGTCTAGGATTAGATGTGATTGATCATTGCTTTTGGTAGCCTGCTGGGCATTTTTGATGTTTTGTAGTAAATTAATAAACAAACAAGGCACTATCTCTCAAACTGAAGTTTGGCAGAAGGCAGTTAGTCTGGATCAATTAATGTCAGAAAATGAAAATCATACAGTAACAACACACCTTTTTAAAGAACGTTTAGTATGTGCAGCTTAAGAGTTTAACCAAGGAAAGAACTTCTGAGATTAAACAGATCTGATGCCGCCTTATTTTAATTGAATTGAATTATATTGTGGATGACAGGTTCCCCATCACTTAGTTTGTACTGGTTTTGTCTTTCTAAAAGGACTTGAAAATTAGCTGCTCTGAGCTATAATCCAAAGTAGTTTCAGCCACATTTGCTGACTTATTAAAAATGTGTTATGTAACCAACTTATTCAAACAAAGTAAGCAAGACATTGAAAGGGCTGAATGAAGAGGTTCAGGCTGGATGTGAGGAGGAATTTCTTTGCTGCAAGGGTTGTGAGGCATTGGAAGGGGCTGCCCAGGGAGGTGCTGGAGTCACTGTCCCTGGAAGGGTTTCAGAAGTGGGTGGATGTTGCCCTGAGGGAAATGGTCTAGTGGTTGATAGGGCTGGGACAAAGGCTGCACTCCATGAGCTTAAAGGACTCTTCCAGCTGAACCGTTCTATGATTCTATGATAACATTTTAACTGGTCAAAATTGGTCTAGGGCACTCCAAAATTACTTTTTTCCCCATTAAGGAATTAGTACTCTGCCCTCATGAGACTGCATCTGAAATATTACGTGCAGTTTTGGGCTCCTCAGTTCCAGTAGGACAGGGAGCTGCTTGAGAGAGTTCAGCACGGGGCCATAAAGATGATGAAGCAAGTGGAGCATCTCCCTTCTGATGAAAGGCTGAGGGAGCTGGGGCTCTTCATGACCTCATTCATGTTTACAAATCCATAAAGGGTGGGTGTCAGGAGGATGGAGCCAGGCTGTTCTTAGTGTTGGCCAATGACAGGACAAGGGGCAATGGGTACAAGCTGCAACAGAAGAGGTTCCAAAGAAACACAAGGAAAAACTTCTTCCCTATTGAGGTGAGGGAGCACTGGAAGGGGCTGCCCATATGGACTGTGGAGTCTCCTTCTCTGGAGACATTTAGAGGTTTATGTTAACATATTAATTCTCCTGTGACTACTGGAAGATAGAATTTGAAGAAAAGAGTGCATGTTGGAATTTGCCCTCATGGAAGCAATCCTGAATCAACCATGGAAAATATACATCATTAAAAACTCTTTCATTATGTATCAACAACATGTGGACATCTCCTTTGATCAGCAGCCTGAGTGCAAATCACCCTCATATCAAGGTTTTAGGCAATGCAAGCATGTGCTCCCCACTCTAAAAGAGTGAATTTCAGTCACTGTGAATTAAATGGAAGACTAAAATGAACTTCTGTGGCCACACAGCAATAGAAAATCTATTTATGTTATTTCACACCTATATAGGAGCTGGTAACAAGACTGAAGTTAAGAGAAAAGCTCAGCAGTTGTACAAAAGGGAGAAGCTTCCCCTCTTAAATGCCTGGCTCTTTAATGATGTGGCTTTCTTGCTTTTGAATGCCATCCCAGCACTGTTGTTCCTCTCTCGCTAGATGTCAAAGTGATGTCATGCAGAAACATTTCCATCCTTGAGAAACGTCCTCCCTGCAACATTTTTATCTCTTCCGAGTGACATTTATTCTTAACAACTCACCGCAATATTTATCTACTTGAGACTAAGATTATACCCTAGGAAATGAAGGCTCTTTGGAAAGCCTACTCATTCCAAATCAACATGTGATACAACCAGAAAAAAAAGAGAAAAGAAATTTGAGCTTAAGCCAAAGGAGTAATATTGGAAGGCTAAATCAGATGATATATGCATTAAAGCTTGATTAAGTATTTAGTACTTCCTTGACTCCATGTTGCCCAGGGCACTTCTAGTGTCTTTTATATTGGTCTCCCATTTCCCAATCTGTATGTCTTTGTATTTTTGTTTTTCTCCATTTTAGATGCTCTTCTGTATAAATGTAGGATCCATATTAACAAATCAACCAAGTAGCTATAGTCAGTGCACTTTTTGTTATCTGCTAATGCTTTCAATGGGGTAAGTTACACGGATAGTGCAAAAATATTTACAGTGTGCCAGCTCAAGCATTGCAGAGACATGCACAGAAATGTATACAGACAGTCATACATACTTGCCAGGAAAAAAATGTTCAGGCATTCAGAAAAATGTGTAATGCAGAGTTATTGTTGCACATCTCATTTTGGGCTCCTTATCTGCATTAGAACGGCTCGAGAGAGATACTCAAAGATGATGCTCAGAAACACAGGGCTTGCAGTTTGATGAATTTGCTCTTTTAGTGTCCTGAATTCCTTTGAAAACTGAAACATTAATATCATTGAGGCTTGGTATGTCTGAGCACATTTTTTTTTTCCCACAAGAAGGTCAGGACTTGACCTATGAAGTCAATAGAAAATGGAAATTTCCCAAACGTGTTTGCCAAGAGTGGCTGCTGAAAGATGTTTTAATTAAAAAACAAAACAAATCAGGTAGTGGTACCCATAGTTTGGATTTTCATAATTGCCCTGAGGAGGCAATTTTAGGTAGGAAGTAGATTTTTGAAGAAATTACATTTTTAGAAATAACTATTATTTTGCTCTCAAGTGCAGGTCATTCGCTTTTATTGTGTTGTTGCACGGGTTAGCTTCACTTCTGATACACCAAAGTACTACACAAAGTTATTACTCTCTCTGGGTGGCTTTATCTCATTTAGTTTTGGCCATCCCAAAGTAGAGTATCTGCTTCCACCAAAGCTCAGAGAGGATGGCACTCGAATAGTTTATAGCCACATACTCCAATCCAGCCTGCTGCCTATATACTGCCTATAGCTGAGGTTAGGGGTTCTGAATCTGTAACTCCACATACCTCAAAGAGTACTATGATATGCAGGTTGGGATATGATTCAATTTTCTTACTCTAAATGCAGGCAGAAGCAAAAAACCCTACCTATCAGATTTCCAAAGCATGGAGATGATATTTTGTTTCTAGGTTCTAGATTGTTCTCTCTGACACTTGTATACTCCCAAAACATCTCAGGTTTCACCAAAAATTAGGTTTTATTCCAAGGTGTGATATTGATGTCTATATTAATCATGTTACAAATCCATTTTATTCCTGTCCTAGGATCATTTCCAGCCTATAGATGTTACTTCTCCTGGGGATGCCAAGGCACTCATACATTTGTCTTTTATTTCTCACCTGGGTTATTGCAATTCATTACTTACTGGTCCACTTGTCACTTTTTGTTTTACTTGCTTACAGCTGGTGCAAAATTTGGCTGCTAGATTGCTTATGAGATTTCTAATCACATTACTAGAATAATGAAATAGTTTCACTTGTGTAAGGGCAGATTGCTATTAACAAATAAATATGAACATGAGGTCGCTTATTGTTTGTGTCATTATAAAATGACCACTCCCTTACTCTGATTTTCTTTTGGATGAGGGGAATTACAGCTATTTATGGGTTTTTTTGTTCAATATATGTGTAATACATATAACTTGGATGTCACAGGATATTTATTAGATGAATAAAGAATTACTTTCTGATAGCTGTTCATTCCTTCACTGATATCAGACAATAAAACATTGCCTTGATCAGGTATCAGAGCCTTTGCAACTAAGATGGCAGAGGTAGTGTTATGGCCTTTAGCCAATCACTTGTCCTATAGGGAGTTTCAAATAGATCAAAGTTGAGAACAGAGAACAGGCTGAAAAGCTAAAAACATTTTAAACAAAATCAAAGCAAATCTGATCAGAGCTGAAGATTATTTTCCCTGTGTTTTCAGATTGATCTGAGCTAAAACTTATAGTAAAGTGCACAGTACAGTTACTCATAAACTAAAAAGATTAATGCAGTTCTTAGGTTCATTTGCAAATGAAACCTTGAAGAAACAAGTATGCAAGCAGAGTGGCAGTGCTTTAATTCATTTGCTTACAAAAGGCTTCCTGCAATATTTACCTAGTCAGTAATTAATAAGCTCAGCTGTAGAACATCACAAGTCATGTAGATTGCAGAGGCTGAATCAAATTGATACAATCAAGCTGCTGAGCATTAAAGGTAATTCCACGTTTTAAATAATGTGTGAAGTCATGCTCACCCCATCTTATGATACAGAAATCTTGGAAGGATGATGAGAAGGTTGGAATAACTTTGCCACTCAAAATAAACGAGGGCTCTGACATTTAGAAAAGAAAAAGAGAGACAAGGTAAAGAAAGCAATGACAAAAATCTGTAAAATCCACAAAATAACTTTAAAAAGGTTAATGGAGTACAGTTATTCTCCAGTGAAATTATTCACATCAGATATAAAACAAAGAAAAGGAAAATGTGTCTTACAGCAAGCACAATTGAATTAAAGAAACTGCCATCACAGTGTATTTTGGAAGCCAGCAGTGCATGGGCATTCCAACAGTCAGATCCAAAGGATGATTGCTTTGGTACTTCTTGAGCACAGTCATCCTAGTGCAACCCTCTGCTAATTTCTAACGTGCCAGAAGCTCAGACACATACCAAATAAAGAGATATTGCAGTAGGATCCTATTTCTAGCACTTTCCCAAAGCATTATTTGCTAGACAGTAAGCATTTGTTCTAACTTATATCTATTCTGTAGGACTTAAACACAAATAGATACTGGAGTTGTAAAGACGATTGTGATTACCCAATGCAGATAAAAACCAAAGGTAATACAGCTGTGTCTGTAGTCACATTTAGAAATCAGAGTGACAAATTTACATTAAAAGTCACCAGAACCAGGAGAGGTCAGACAGAGATGAGTGCTCTTGCAGTAAATAAAAATTGTTGTGCCTTCTCTCTTGTCAAACCTGGCTGGTGAATTCTTATTACACATTACAATTACTTCTGAGAGGGAATACAGACTTCATGCATTATATTTATTTCACTTCATTTGCATGTTAAATACATAACATTTGCATTTCCACTAAAGCGACTTGCAACTCAAAAGATGTACTTTGATTGGAACTTGTAATTATAACACATAGCAGAAGTGAGATAAATTCTCAACGTACACTGGGAATCTTGTACAAGGGGCCCAGCTTCACTGAATCCTTTCTAAAGGAGAGGAGTGAAAATGGACAGAACAGATATCCACTAGCCAAAGAGAGACAGAGGAGAAAGAGCACTTTAAAGGGAAAATAAAGTATCCTTAAACAAAGACTGCCTGAAAAAACCCCTCAGAAGAGCTCTGACTTCAGATACTCACCTAGCTGACAGGAATTGGACATTTCATCTCTAATAAGTATTGACAGATGAGAAATCAATGTCGTTTTGAAATGTAATTACTGAGCAATTTACATGAAAAAACGTTCTGGATAGGAAATATATCACTTGGGTAACATTCTTGTGTGCAGGAACCTTCAAACATTCTTAGCTTAAAAGTATATTTCAAAGATTTCTCATTAAATTGCAAAATATTTACTTTAACAATATGGTTTACAGTTACATTACACTCCAATGAAGATGAGGCATCTAGATGAGGAATCCTAGAACTGTTTCAGGTGGAAGAGCCCTTTAAGCTCATGGAGTGCAGCCTTTGTCTCAGCCCTATCAACCACTAGACCATTTCCCTCAGGGCAACATCCACCCAGCTCTGAAACCCCTCCAGGGACAGTGACTCCAGCACCTCCCTGGGCAGCTCCTTCCAATGCCTCACAACCCTGTCAGCAAAGAAATTCCTCCTCACATCCAGCCTGAACCTCCCCTGCTGCAACTTGAGGCTGTCTCCTCTTGTTCTATTGCTTGTTCCTAGAGAGAACAGACTCACCCCTGCCTGGCTACAGCTTCCTTTCAGGTAGTTGTAGAGAGAAAGAAGGTCTCCCCTGAGCCTTCTTTTCTCTTCCTTAATCCTTGAACAAGAGATTTCCACTGGTATTGTGGTTACATAGGAAATACTCCTGCAAGCTGAGCTCAGAGAACTTCCACTGTGGGATCACTCAACCTGGGATCCCACTACTTTTCAGCCAACTTTTAGCAGAACTGCCATCCCATACATTAGGTCAATGCCTTGTAATCTATACAGTAAATTTAAGGCAGCAGAATCTGTCAATCTGTCTGCATTTCCTAGACCACCATTACATTTCATATTAAACAGAGTACAGATTTGAAATGTCATCTACTTAAATTTCTCTGTGCTGTCGTTTCACTGGCTGTACTTCCTACAATATTGTACTTCCTACAATAATGTTTAAAACCTTCTGGAGAACACTGCTTTCCAGAACAAGCTCCTCTCATGCTGAATGTGTTGCTGTAGTTATGCAGCACTACCTTATAAAGTGTAACAGCAGAAGTTCTAACATGACTTACATACCAATAAAAATATTTGCTAGTAACCAAGGATGTGATACTCCTTGGCAGATGCCTTTTCGGTGCCTCCATACAAGCACAAGTGGACAGAAAACTTGGCAGTATTTTAACTTGCATGGTTTATGTACTTCAGGAAGAAATTGCAATGCCTATTGCTCCTATAACTCATTCCATCAAAAGTATTTATGTCAGATATGCAAAATCTTAACAATACAGCTCTCCTGGAAGAAACCCAAGCCTATGTATTTCAGCTGTCACTGGAAAAGTCACTGGAAGGTCCAAAATGAAAACAAAATAAAAGGAAAGATAGCAGGCCAGAGAACATACAGGAATGAGAGTCTGGATACATGTGGCACTATGACAAAGACAGAACACTGAAGAAGGAGAGGTTTGGATTTGGGTTTTAAATCTGTATTTTAAGTTCTATTTTTGTGATGTGAAAAAGCAGAGAGATAAAAATGTGTTATTTGTTAGATGACCTACCAGAGAATTTACACTTTGTACCTTCTAGCCAGAAACCTAGAAATACACAACAGCTATAAACAACCAAATATTAATGTAGTTGAATAAAAAATACTAATACTTATCTTGCTCCTTTCACATATTGACTGCATAGAAGTCATAGAATCATAGAAGGGTAGGGTTGGAAGGGATGTTTAGAGATCATCTAGTCCAACCCTCCTGCAGAAGCAGATTCACTTAGATCAGGTCACACAGGGACGTGTCCAGGCGGGTCTTGAAGACCTCCAAGGAAGGAGCCTCCACACCCTCCCTGGGCAGCCTGGGCCAGGGCTCCCTCACTGAAACAGTGTAATAGTTTTTCCTAATGTTTAAATGGAACTTTTTGTGTTCCAGCTTCATTCCATTACCCCTTATAACTAGATACAATAGAAAAAAGTGCTGCCCCAACCTCCTGACACCCACCCTTTAGATATTTGTAAATGTTAATAAGATCTCCCCTCAGTCTCCTCTTCTCCAGACTAAACAGCCCCAGTTCCCACAGCCTTTTTTCTTATGAAAGATGCTCCAGTCCCCTGATCATCTTATTGGCTCTACACTGGACTCTCTCCAGAAGTCCTCTGTCCCTCTTGAGCTGGAGAGTCCAGAACTGGACACAGGACTCCAGATGAGGCTTCACCAGGGCAGAGTAGAGTATGAATCGTATTTTTAGTTTTGGTAAACTGATCCTCACTTAAGCTGTTGGAAGGATGTCTCCTGCATTGTCTGCTGATGCATCAAATTATTATGAACTAGTTATTTATAATTAATTATTAAGTATTGCACATCTCTTCCCCCAAATAAAAGATGAGGAAAAAAAAGTACCACTTCTGAATAGCTGTCAAAGAAGTGTGTGAATAAAATTAATGGAAAGTATAAGATGCTGCAAATCTCAGAGGATATACAGCATTGTTGTGGTTTAACCCCAGCCAGCAACTAAGCAGCCACTCACTCACTCCCTCCTTTCCCTCCCACTGGGATGGGGGCAAGAATCAGGGTGGAAAAAAGGAAAACTCATGGTCTGAGATAAGAACAGCTTACTCAATGAGATTAAACAAAAGGTAATAATAACAATACATAAAATGATAATTGTAATAAAGAATGTAATAAAAAGAGAAATACAACTTAAGAAAAAATCCATTAGATGCACAATAAACTTGTTCATCAATCACTGACCGATGCCTGAGCAGCATTTGGTCCCTCCCTGCCTGCTCCCCCCAGTTTATATACTGGGCGCGCATCCTGGAATAGCCCTTTGGCTAGTTGAGGCCTGCTATCCTGGCCATGCTCCCTTCCAGCTTCTTGTGCACCTGCTTGACCACTGAGTTGGGGAAACTGAAAAATCCTTGACTCAAGAGACATGCTAATTAGCAACAACCAAAACATCATTGTGTTACTGACTTTATTCTCACACTAAACCCAACAGACAGCACTGTACCAGCTACCAGGGAGAAGAATCATTCTAGCCAAAACCAAGACAAGCACTAAATATTAATATGAAGTATTTCTTTTGCGGAGGTGTGAACATACTAAACTTGATCTACAAAGAGTACCCTAGGAATGTGAACTTGTAAACCCAAGAATATGAATCACTAAATATTAGAAAGATTAGTATGTAGAATTGCTGTTGGAAGTTTAATTAAATAAAGACATATATCTTGTTGCAGACTTAAGCTGAAGAAAATAAGCAATTTGTCTGGACTATGTCTCTCTATTGATTTTTCTGCAAAACACATTTCTTCCTGTCTTTATTAGTTCATTTCCTGAAAAAATTATTACCTTCAAAGTTAGGAATAAGAAACACTAGAGTCAGAACTGGAGAGAACCTCAAGAAATCTGTTATTTCATCCCTTGTCATACATTATACAGCTGGTATCCTTGGTAAGTATATGGTCAGCCTATTCTAAAAGATCTTTAAGTGATGGAACCTCAGTAACGCTTCTAGATCCTGTTCTCCCCATTCTTGATGGTCATTGCCACTAGGATGGGTTAACATGTGTCAGACCTGATTTGCTGACATTTTACTCTGTGACATTGTTTCCTAGCCACCCTGATGTGGAAAGCTGATTGCTCAGTCTAACTTCTATTCTTCCTGAAACATATAACCACACAGGTACTATCTTTCCTCCTTGCCCTCCCTATTGTTCCTTTTTGAACCTAAAATGTATCAATTAATAGTCCTTCTTACATATAAAATTCTAGACATTCGATTATCCTTCTTGTGACCTCAATTTTTCCCCATTTCTTGAAGAGCAAGGTCCACACCAAGCACATACGCATTGAAGGCTGCCCAGTGCCAAGGACAGAGTAACCTGCCCAATGTTGAGAGGAAGGGACAATCCCTCTCCTTGTCTTGAAGATAAGTGTACTAGTGAGTGTAGTTTCTGATTTTTCTCTTGAAGGATAACATGCTATTAACTTCTGATTTCTTACAACTCTTAGAAGCCTTCTGCAGAGCTGCTGCCTAGCTGGCTGTTCTCCTCATTCTTCTCTCTGAACTTCTGAACCCACTGCTTAGAACTGAATTTAAAAATCCTTCTTTCTGTTGTTTTCTATATTTTCTGTATCAAAAAAATGTTCAGCAATACCACTTACCTCACAGTCAGGATCCTGCTGTACTCCCTTCCCAACAGATACTCAGGCAGTTCAAGTCTCCAGTGAGCTAAGAATCCCATGCTGTGAAGGATGCTATTAAAATTTGGGAGGGTTTTTTTTTCAATACAACAGTAAAAATGGGAAAAAAATCCTCAAATATTCTTTCTTATCTTTTTATAATCTCTGATAGATCTTTACATGGCATTCTATTTCTTTTCCCCAGAGACTTTAAATATATCTATATCCAACACAACACTACCAGGCACCAGTCTCCTTTTCTTCCTAAAACTCCCTGAACTTTCTGTTTCCCCTGTATCTCCTGAACAAGTCTACATTCCTACTCCAAACATGGAAATAATTTCACAGTATCCATTGTAATTTTGGCCAGCTGATAAGATGTCTAAACTTCTTTGTTTATCCCTCATATATCTTGCACATACATCTTATATGCAGCACCTAAAATTTGCAGCTCTTTCTCCCTCCTTTAATTCATGCTATGAATAACCCAATACTTTCCAGTTCCAGGATCATTTCCTGAGTGACTTTCACATTGTTCTGTGAGGTTTTGTTAGCCTTCTGCCCATTTTGAGAGTAACCTTAACTTTCTTACTCTTCTTTTATGAGATCTACTCTAATTTCAGCCTGTATCTCACACCGTATCATTGCAAGGCTGAGTAACCAGGGCGGCCTGGTGAAACCATCTCTGTGGGATGCATCCTTCACTACCACAAAATGAATTCAACTTGCACAGACATACTTTTAATAATACTTTTTACTTTGGAATTTTATTTACCAAGAGAATTCTTCTTTTAAAAAAAAAATACGTTTATCCAGACCAAGTTTGACAGAGCAACGCAGGAGTTTTCCTCTAAGTGTTAAATTAGAGCTTCCAAATGAAAGGGTTGGATGAAAATCCAGCTGTGCTCCTCAGATCAGCTAAATGCTTCTGTAGTCATTATACGAGATTGATGAGAACCTCCTTGACAGATCCTCCTTGATTTGGACAACTGAAATTAACAGGGCTCATGCTCAGATTATTCTCACAGTGCTGAATACATACAAGCTTTTTAATTGCTTATTATGTTTTAATGAACCAGTTTATCATCTTTTGGTTTAAATGCTTTTCTTCAAATTTGATCTTTTTTAACATTTCCTTCCATTTCCAATTCTGTAAAGATATTTGTTACTACTCCTCATGTGTTTCATTCCTGATAGATGGTCCAACATTGTTCAGAAAGTTGAAGCTCTTGTAAATTGATTGAGGGGAACTTGCTTCAGCAGGGAAGTTGGACTACATGATGTCTAGAGGTCCCTTCCAACCCCTACCATTCTGTGATTTGGTGATATAGTGGTTTCCAGTTATCACCTTAGTTGTACTCTCACACTAAAATGTCTCTTTTACTCTCAAAATAGTAAAGTCTTTCTGGACAAAATTCCTTTTGAAGCAAAAGGCAAGTACTAAAACTAGCACTGCACTGCCTTCCTATTACTCTGAAGCATTACTATTGAAGAGTGAAGTGGTATTTAATTGGGGCAGTATCTGCCTGGCCAACTTTAAAGCATGTTCAAAGACACGTCAAGCACAGAAGTTAGTTATAGTGTCATCAAGACTTTGTACCTTTACAAACCCAAACACACATAATAGTATATTAAATGTTTTTTCTGATCAGGAAAACAATGCTTTTTATTTGCTCTAATTTGAAATCAGTGAGTTTTAATGTTATCTTCAGGGAAATCAAAGTTGATTAGACTTTCAGAACTAGCTTCAAGCAGTATAGCTGCATGCCTTCCAAAACTTCACCTGATATAGAAAAATCAGTGAGTTGTGTGTATTATACTCACAGAGAATAACAGAGACTGTTTCATGGAGTAATTTCATTATATATATCATGTCCTATAAACACACTAAACCATAGACAAATTAATATTGCTGGTGTTTCATAGTTTTCAGTTTACCTCCCAGGAACCAAATGCTATCTTTCTGATTCTAGATAAATGTCTCAGGCCATAAATTTTTGCATCAGTAGCAACCTCCTCCTTATCTTATCTGCAAAGCAACCTGTGTAGTGAGTTTGGACAATAAGACGGGACATAGAAAATTCTGGAATTTGAAAATTATAAAACAATGACCAAATAGAAGAAGAGTTTAATCAAGTCAGAGAATGGAGACTAAAAGGTGTCACAACAATGTTGCAGAAGTATAAATACAAGAAGAGGAAATTTGAATTAAAAGGCCTTTACGTGCAACAGGAGAAAAAAGTGCTGGCAAGGCTGGAGAGAACCTGACATATTAGTGAGGAAGAACAAAAATGTCTCTGGGAGTGTGGTAAATTCTCCATGACATACACTGTCTCAAATTAAGTTTGGATCACTTTCTAAAACACAAGCCCTGGTTCATTCAGACGTTTTCGGCCTGGTGCAGGAGCTGCTGGAAGTAATTCTCCAGCATGCATTATGCAGCAGGCCGAGCTTTAAAATCTACTGAGAAAACATTTGGGCCAAACTAGCAGCTTGTGCACGCTGATATAACTTTTTAAAAGCTAGTTGAGTTGTATTGATTTACACCAGCTACTGGTCTTGCCCTTGGAATATAATTTACTGCTGTCATTACGCAGTAACACCCAGGCCCTGCCTGTTTTCCACGCCGTAATAAGAGCAGCTGTCTTTGCGGTTTGGGGCCTGATCCAATTACACTCAATGGGAAAACTCCCATTTAGCGCAGGCACACAATTAGATGGTTACAAATTGGTCACAAATAAATTCAGACTGGAAATTAAAACTATTCCGTCTGAGATTGTTTTTTAGTTATCTGGTAAAATGCTGGAGTAGCCTTGCAAACAGATTAACAAGTCAAGGAATGTGTTAAAATTAGGACTGAAAATGGGGAAAAGGCTGTGCAACAAACAGAAAAATGGGAATACACGTAACACTATCTCCCCAGTACCCTCCCCCTCTCCAGTTATCTGTAGCTCAATGACAACGCTCATGTGAGGCAGAAGCGTGTGGGACTTGGAGGTGTGGGATGCTTGATGTTGTAGTATCTCTAGGAGGATTTGAAAGAAACCTGTAGCTCTGTTGCTTTGTAACACCTTTAGGTGTTATTAAGCCTCCTTACAAGTTTTATGGGTGTCAGAAAGGTGCAGGGAAAGCCTTCAAGGTGTGGATTAGGTATGGCTTGTGAGAGTTCGTAATCTTCCTGAGGCCACCTGGAAAGCGACTGCTGTGATCCAAGGCAGAAAGCAAAGTGGGCTTTCTGTACTAAAAGAAGTGAGAAATAAGATGGGTGTGTGGTTTAGGGTCCTGCTCACTTTCTCAGGGATATACCAGCTGCCAGATTTTATGTTATCTCATCAGGAATCCTTTTTATCAGGTCAGGCTGAGGTACATGTGAGGTGTTTTCCTTTCCCTTTCAGTTGAAGATCTGCATTTTCTTTGACAAACTACTTCGCCACTTAAGACTTTGGTGAAATGCTTGATCTCTCCCTGGCACATCCTGGTTACACTTTTTTTGCTTTGTAGCACATTGTATGCAATTTTTAGGGAGCTCAGAAGTGTTTTATTATGTGGTGAATTATACTGTAAACTTTTCTGAACCAGCTATCTGCCGTTTCCTCCAGCTGTGGTACAATTGATGAAATAAAAGTGAGCCCATTTAGTCTTGTCTTCCTATTTATGTTGTCTGCTGTTGAACACAGAACATTTTATTTCTGTCTTTTATTCCTGCCTCTTTTTTTTTACTCCTGTCTTTAAGCATTCTGGTATATCTCTGAAACAAGAGGAGCACCGTCAGATACAGCTTTTTTGAAAGAAGCCTAGACAAAAGAGAAGGAGGTATTCTTATCCCAGGTAAGGCCAGGGCTTTTATTTATTTGACTTGCTCATTATTCCACCACCTCAAATGTTACTGTTATTTCTGTCACACAAAACCAGAAGCTGAAATACTGTAGGAGAAACATCAGTGCCTGCCCAGGGACAGTTCCTTTGGGTAGAAAAGCAAAAGCTGTGTGATGAAAGCATATAATTTAGATACCAGAGATAGATTTCATCTGACTAAATATAGATATTTACAACATGCAATTTTTTATAGCTTAAAATATATGCCTAATGCAAGTCAGAGCAATACTGACATGAAAGTTCCCTTTCAGTAAAGAGGGAATCAGGTGACAAACTCAAAAACAGTCATCAGCACTGCAGATATCACCAGTTATTTTAGGTACATTTAATCTTAAATCAATATATGACACTAAGCTTAATGCTCCTATTCCTTGTTTTCCTAGTTTATACAGTCTGATGTTGAAAATAAGTAGTAAAGCTGACTTTAGCTTGTCATGTAGGAATTTTGCAAGTATGGGAAGATTGCCAAGGTGTATATGTGCATTATTCTGAGAGTTTTTACACCTTGCCTTAAGAAACGTGACCTAAAAACTGATAATATGTAACTACTGTTCTTGCTTTGTGAGAGATCAGTCACTTGATGAAAAAGTCGCTCAACAGAACTCAGAGCAAATCAAAGCTACCAAGCTAAAGTTGGGTAGTAGTAAATAGTAACAGTAAAGAGTATCTTTGAGTTTCTCTTCCTAGACTGTCAGATACACACAGCACACACTAGCAAAAACTTAAAGTCTATGTTACTGCATATAAGACACACAAAACTTCACATAATTAAGACTTAAAGCCTTAAAACTTCACAAAGTACTTAAAGAGCAAGCACTATAGGCTGTGGATATATTTATTAATAAAACAGAAAAATATACAACTTGATAATTTTTTCACATTGGTCCTATAGAAATGTGTTGGTCTAGAAGTATACAAGATACTTCCAAACAAGAAGCAACCAGGAATGATTTGTCTGTTTCATCTTTGTACTTGAGTTTACACAAAAATACATCCTATTTTTTACTCATTATGTATAATTTTACACCTATTTTTCACATAAAAGAATATTCTAGACATACATGCACATCTTGGTGAGATCTCATCTATTCCTCAAGTGCCTACATTAGTAGTGCTATAACTGTTATCCTCAGAGAGATTTCCATTCATTATATAATAGGTAAGTGTGGCTGATTCCAGTGCAGCTGAATTGTTTCCATGGTTTAATTTCAATGGTAAAGGTTTATTCAGCAAAGCATTTAAGCCTGTGTTCAATTTAGAGCAATTGGGTAGTCCTAATACATCCAGTAAATTAGGCACCTGTCTACATCAGTGAATTAGTGATATGCCTAAATGGTTTTCTGAATCAAAGCTTAAATTGAAGGATGCTTATCCTACTAGTGAAATTTCAATATGAGTCTTAGCAATGATTGGATAAAACATTGATTCTGATCATGGGAGTTCACACAGTTTTTACAGTTTCTTTATATATTTCCAATTTTGAGTTAATAAGCAACCGCAGACACACACACACACACAAACACAAACAATGAAAATAATACAAGGTGGAAATCAAGCTTCCTCTAGTTTTACCTCCTAACATATCATTTGAATTGTGACCAGCTCACAGGCATTTTTGGGCAAATTGAAAACCATCCTACAAACCAGTGAAAATGGTCAAAAAAAATAATCTTGCACTAAGAGTGAGATGATGGTTCAACAAGTATAATTAATCATATAGAATTTAAAAGTAAATAGCATAGAATCATAGAATGGTTGGGGTTGGAAAGGACCTTTAGAGGCCATCTGGTCCAACCCCCATATGCCAGTGCACATATTGAACAAGAAGTGTGCAGTGCTTTTAAAATACCTTGATGGCTTGTATATGCTGTTTTCATAAAGACTGTCTGGTCCCATAAAGATTTTAGGGATAATCTCATTGAAATCAAGAGAAAGTTCGACTTGCTATGCATAGAAACAATATACTGCCATGATAAACACGACTTGCCTCCAATATATATATATAGTTAGTTTGGATAAAACATATTTCAACTAAATAACATGATGGACACAAAATTTTTCAGCCAAGGTTCCTGTGGCAGATCGGCACAGGAATTTGTATTCCCTGCTTTGCAGATCGTGTACCTAAAAGGACACGGTCATATCATGTGGAGCAGGAAAGGATGAGTATAGTGCTGGCTGAAACATCTACTAATTCCATTTCTACATTTTGAAGCATTGATAATGGAAGAGGTAAATGTCATATCTCAGTCAGATGGAGAACAGGGAGTCACCAAATATAATACAAAATACTGCACCCTTTCTGTGTCCAGTTGATTGTGTCTTGAATTGGTGTAGTTTGAGAGTCTGATCCATGTTTTTACAGTCTGGGGCTTGTGCTGGCCAAGATTGAAGTGTTTGTAGAGAAATTCTGGAAATGGGATGAAGAGAGACACTGAAAGACGAAGAGGAAATCCAGAAAAATTAATGAGACACCAGAAGTGCAAGAGGAAGAAAATGCATGAAATAAGTGATCATTCGTAAGCCTCAGAATAATTGTAAAAGGCAATCCTAAAGATATCATCTAGCTTTTGGCTGTTGCTGAAAGCAACCTTTAGCTTAATTATATACCCAGAGAAACCAGTTATATCCATACATTACAGCTTCTTTCTATTATTATAATGTGAAATACCACACTAATTTTAATAAACTCTATTGGAGTAAATGAAGTGCAGAACATGTATCTACATCCTGACAAATATCAGTACAACTTGTCTAGAAAAGTAATATTTGATAAAATGTGACACTCTGAAAGCTCAAGTTTTATCCAAACTCTGCATACCAGTAACTGAAAGCCATCTACCATTAAATAAAGTTTGATCAACCACTCCTATATCATGTCCTCGTGTGTTCACTTCACTTATATGTCCTTTCAGATCAGACATCAACTTTGGGGACGTTCATATGGTGTGAGACATGGAGGTAGATGTAATGAATTCTGGTCTTTGGCCAAAATCTGAAGCTTGCTTTTACATTTACACTTCTATAATTGCAGGCCTGCCTGAATGTTGAAGGTCAATTAGAGTTATCCAGCTATAGTTCACTTCACCCATCTGATCAAACTAGTCTCCTTTTATAGCTTTGACAACTGTTACAGAAATGTAGGTATTCTAAAGGCTAAAATGATAATATAGAGCATGGTAATAAAGACTGTTTTAAGGTGAGGGATCCATACATCTATGTGAGAGGAAAAATTTGCCCTATAAATTCTGTTGTTGATGATATCAGACAGAGAGAAGGTGACTTCCAACTATTATTTGATGATATTTTAAGTCTTCTACTTCCTTCAAAAAACATTAAAGAAGAAAAATCACTAAAATTTGAGGAGGGTGTGTATATGAGTATATATACTTGAAACTTCCATCAGCAAACACCAAAGTAGACATAGTTACAAAAATATCGTTACTTCCACTGCCCTCCTCTGATATGACCATCCAGAAAGGCTGCTTAGGTGCAGTATCTTGGAATTTGCAAAACTCAGCAGAGAATCAGCTCTTGTATAGATGAGCAGCATGGTACCTCCTGTTGTATGACCTCGGATAAAATTGCTCACAGAATCATAGAATGGTAGGGGTTGGAAGGGACCTATAAAGATCATCCAGTCCAATCCTTCTGTTGAAGCAGGTCTACTTAGATCAGGCCACATAGGAGCCTGTACAGGTGGGTTTTGAAAACCTCCAGAGAAGGAGACTCCACACCCTCCCTGGGCAGCCTGGGCCAGGGCTCCCTCACCTCAACAGTTTTTCCTTATGTTTCAATGGAACTTTCTGTGTTCCAGCTCCTTTCCATTACCCCTTATCACTAGATACAATAGAAAAAAGTGCTGCCCCAACCTCCTGACACCCACCATTTAGGTATTTGGTAATATTAATGAGATCCCCCTCTGTCTCCAGTTCTCCAGACTAAACAGCCCCAGTTCCTGCAGCCTTTCCTCATATGAAAGATGCTCCAGTCCCCTGATCATCTTGGTGGCCCTGTGCTGGACTCTCTCCAGCACTTCCCTGTCCCTCTTGAGCTGGGGAGCCCAGAACTGGACACAGGACTCCAGATGAAGCCTCAGCAGGGCAGAGGAGAGAGGGGGAGCAGAACCTCCCTTAACCTGCTGGACAAACTCTTTTTGATGCACTCCAGCATGTCATTGGCCTCATCTAGTATTATACCACATTACTGTTATTAATTACAGTTTTATTTTGCTTGTAGCACTTCCAGCAGCTCGATCTGACATAGAAAAAATCAAAACAAAACCAAAAGCTTCACTGCGCAGCACGTTCATCAAAGAGGTGCCATGAAACTTTCTGATCCCAGAAGAGTTTGCATTTTAAAAGGTCAGAAGAAGGGGAAGATAACTGATTTGCTCAGGATAGAATAGTGGGGTCTGGAACCACCAAAGTGCAGTGGCACCTTCTGAGGAGTCTCCCCCTGTTCCTAATGCAGACTGATGAAACTTTCTCTTTTTTTCATTCTTGATATTCTTCATTGTGCTTCAGGACTGACAAGATGTTCTGGATGAGAAAACAGATCAGAAATAAAGGCACAATATGTTATATCTCAACAATTTAAGTATTGACAAGACATCACTCCAGCATGTGTTTAAAAGAACTATCACTGCAAGATAAGCCTGGTTCTGTGAAGAAATATGTGAAAGAAGCACAATTTTTTTCTGCAGTCAATAAATCTAAGATTAGTTAGCAAATTTAGAACCAGGGCTTCAGTTGCTTCTCCTGTAGTTGCAATTTACTTTTCATAAAACTACATGGGAACTGCTTAAAAAAAACCCCCCAACTTTAAAAAATCGTATTGGTTGTTATGCATCCTGCCTCAGCCACACACAATAGCAAATACTTACAATGAGAATAGCTCCACTGGAGCAATACTAATACATTTGCCACAGCTCCCACTCTGTCATTATGCACAGGAGCCTGTGCTTATCCCTTTTTAAATTGGAGACTCTTTTAACCAGGAATCCCCAGGATGAAACTGAACCATTTTCCTCACGGCAAAACAAATCCTTCTCTGGTGAATTTTGTTATTGTTTATTGTTACAGTGTTTTATCAGCACTAAACTGTATGAAAGCTTCAATTAGTTCTTGATGAATGATCCCATAAAATCATGTAGTTTCATTTCCCCTGCCACCAGATATTTCACTGAGTGTTATTAAATGAAATATAATTGGGACGGGATTCAGGAAACTTAGAATCTTCTTATTCTCCTTTTGGGCTTGAACATTAGAGTGTGCCTCAAATATTTAATTTTTTTAAGGTGATGGCTCTTTGTTCTCAGCTGAGAAATGCTTTGCACTGCACAACTAAGGCTGCTACACTTTAAGCAGTTAACACAAGAGTAGGAAAATAAAGGTATTACAGCCATTCTCTGCACCATTCTCCTCTACCAGTAGCTTTGTAAATTTTGCATTAGGAAGATTAAGTAAGATTCACTGGCAAAAAAAAAAAAGTCTTCCCAGCTCCTGTGAATAACCATGTTGTGTTTGTCTCTGACGTAACTATCTACAACACAATTACACTCAGAATGAATTTAGCTGCTTCTTACTATACATTTCAGTTCTGGTTTCTTATGACTATATGTGCTGGATTTGGGGATGGAGAGTTTCCTTCAGCAGGATCCAGAGAAAGGGTGTTTTCAACAAATGATTTAAACTTTCTATTTTAAAGGAGAGATTCAGATAGACTAGTGCTAATTTTATCCTTTTTCTTAGGCTTCACAAGCAAAGCCAGACGTTGCAGAACGGGAGAACTAGTTATGTCAGTGTCTACATTCACGTTGTTGAGATCTAGACTCATCTGTGGGGTTATGCTTCAATGAGACTCCATGAGAGCTTTACAATAATGGAAAGTTTGCTCTGAACATAGTTATTGGGGTTTTTTAATCAAACTCTCCCACCTGCCTTAAATGCCAGCAAAATCAGTTAAAAGAAAAGAGGAGACTGAGGGGGGATCTTATTAATATTGACAAATATCTAAATGATGGATGTCAGGAGGTTGGGGCAGCACTTTTTTGATGACATCTAGCAACAGGAAAAGGGGTGATGGGATGAAGCTGGAACACAAAAAGTTCAACTGAAACACAAGAAAAAACTATTTCACTGTGAGGTGAAGGAGCCCTTGCCCAGGCTGCCCAGGGAGGGTGTGGAGGCTCCTTCCTTGGAGGTCTTCAAGACCCACATGGATACGTTCCTATGTGACCTGATCTAGGTGAACCTGCTTCTGCAGGGGGTTGAACTAGATGATCTCTAAAGGTCCCTTCCAACCCCTACCCTTCTATGATTCTATGATTGCCCCATCTCAATGGAAGCTCCGTCAGATCTCTCCATGGAAGGAAATTCCTCCAACTAGTTAAAGATTCATTGCATCTTGCGCAGAGCTATTAAAATATCCTTTGACTTTGTTTGCTTCTTTTCCTCATATGTTGAAAGCGGATTTACCTAATGGTTCTGCTGCAAATATCAGTGTTTCAAGTGGATTTACCCAATGGTTCTGCTGCAACTATCCGTGCTTCACAGCAAAATACGGTTAGTCTGTTGCGTAGGCTAAACGTGTTTATTGGTATCAGACCAAAACATCACCCACTGGATACATCTGAGAAACTTCCAAAAAGAAGATGCTATTTTCAGTAAGAAAAAAAGAAGAAAAAGAGAAATATCAGACTATCATCAAAGAAGTGTAAAGATATTTATCACTTACAGCTAAAGGTTGGGTTTTTTCCCCTCATATTGCAGGAGATGAGGCTACTATCAGGCATCATATTCTTGGCCCATGTTTTTGGATGAGTTTAGAAGCAGAAAATCAAACCATCAAACACCACTAAATGCAAGATAAAAAGAGTTTGGATCTTACAGTTGCATTAGAAACCATAAATCATAGGACATTGTGAAAGAAAAGAAGCTGATAGGTACATGAATGGATCATGATATTTTTACTTCTACAGGTAAAGTGAAATTATTCCTATCGTTTCTTCAACAAATCAGATATTTTACTAATAAATCTGTGTTCAGGACTGTGTACATTCACAGTCCATGGGGATCAGGAAGAGTTCCTTCCTTCATGGTTGCATTATTGACTGATAAGGCAAAAACCTTAACAAAAAAACCCCAAAACAACAATAAAAAACCACCTTCTCCTTTGGGACTGATTTCAGATGCTGGTTTTGATACAGGCTCTTTCTGTCAGACAACCTCTTCTTCATCTCATCAAAACAGAGTTCTTCAGCTTCTCAACAACCCATGATAAATTCACTCCTACTTGAAGGACATGACTGCATTCATATCTGGAAAGGCACCCAAGGATGCTCTTGAGTAGCCCCTCAGCATCCTCCCCTCCTGGCCAGCACCTCATCTGGCCTCATTGCTCAACTTACCTGGGCATTCATGGCATGCCTGGAAGGCAAGTCTGGAAGTTGATAATGACTTTAACATCTGGGATGCATCAAGAAAAGTGTAACTAGAAGTTCAAAGGGGGTTCTTCTCCCTCTCTCATCTGCCCTGCTGAGGCCTCATCTGGAGTCCTGTGTCCAGTTCTGGGCTCCTCAGCTCAAGAGGGACAGGGAAGTGCTGGAGAGAGGCCAGCACAGGGCCACCAAGATGATCAGGGGACTGGAACATCTTTCATATGAGGAAAGGCTGCAGGAACTGGGGCTGTTTAGTCTGGAGAAGAGGAGATTGAGGGAAGATCTTATTAACACTTACAAATATCTAAATGGTGGGTGTCAGGAGGTTGGGACATCCCTTTTTCTAATGGTATCCAGCAACAGGACAAGGGGTGATGGGATGAAGCTGGAACACAAAAAGTTCCATTTAAATATAAGGAAAAACTGTTTCAGTGTTTCAGTGAGGGAGCCCTGGCCCAGGCTGCCCAGAGGGGTTTTGGAGTCTCCTTCCTTGAAGGTCTTCAGGACCCACCTGGACACGTTCCTATGCGACCTGATTTAGGTGAACCTGCTTCGGCAAGGGTATTGGACTAGACGATTATCTTCCAAGGTCCCTTCCAACCCTACCATTCTATGATTCTATGATCTACATTGACTATTCCTACCTAAAAAAGAAAAATGCCAGAATACAAAGGAAGGGAGAGAGAACACAAAACCTTGAATATTTATTAGAGTAAGTACATCTTGAAAGAATACACCCAGCAATGGTACAAAAGAGAAAAATGTGCTTCCTAACAGAGTATTTGGACTCCCAGTTAACCACCAGTATAAGTGGATAACTGTGCTCAGAGAATTTTTCTTCACAACTCTCGAAGAATACTCTGAGTTCCAGAGATCAAAAGAGCTACGTGAGCCAAGTGGTTTTGGTGTATTTTATTGAGATCGGTTATAAATAAAGGAAGAAAAAGAAAAATAGCAAAGTCAAATTGTTCTCCTCTGTCATTCTTCTCTTTCTGTCAATATTTATTTTTAAAAGTAAGAGAGTTCTACAGGGCTCTGGTTAAATAAGACCCTTTCTGTAATTATAAATGTACACATGTAAGAGTCCTTTTAAAGGGAAATAATAGCCTACTGGGTATTCGGGAGAGAGGGCTTGTTCTCTTACAAATTTTCACAGTGCTCTGGGAGTTAGTACTCTGAGGATTCATAGTGCTGGTGGGCTCCCACTTTAAAGAACTTCAGATTGCTGAGGGTGGTGTTTCCCCTTTGAAGACTGTTACATTTTTTAACAGATTCTGCTTTGAAGATATTCATATCTGTGGGGTTCTCCAAAAGAGTTGGGGGAAAAGTCCCCTGTTGATGCTATTTACCAGGTTAGAATTTCAAACCTGGGAAAAATAGCTGATCCCTGAGAGCAGGATGCTCTTTTTGAAGCAGTTCAGATGGTTTCAGCAGGCTTTGCTTCTGAAGTTCTCATTGCTAGAAGGTGTCTGGCTTTAAAACTTTATATCTTACACAATGTCACTGCAACACTATGGAGAGAATAGTATTAATTTTGTAAGGAAATATGAAACACGCTGCTACAAAACCCTTTTAATAGACACACAACCTGAATGCTTGCTTGTTAAATGCATAATTTGGGCTAATTGTAAGGACTGTAGTCTGTTAACAATAACCTCAGCAGAAAAGTTCTTAACATGCATAGAATGATAGGGTTGGAAGGGACCTTTAGAGATCATCCAGTCCAACCCCCCTGCAGAAGCAAGTTCACCTAGATCAGGTCACACAGGAACATGTCCATGCGGGTCTTGAAGACCTCCAAGGAAGGAGCTTCCACACCTTCCCTGGGCAGCCTGGGCCAGGGCTCCCTCACCTCACACTGAAATAGTTTTTTCTCATATTTAAGTGGAACTTTTTGTGTTCCAGCTTCATCCCATTACCCCTTGTCCTGCTGCTAGCTACTATAGAAAAAAGGGATGTCCTAACCTCTTGACACTGACCATTTAGATATTTGTAAACATTCATGAGATCTCCCCTCAGTCTCCTCTTCTCCAGACTAAACAGCCCCAGTTCCCGCAGCCTTTCCTCATGAGGAAGATGTTCCAGTCCCGATCATCCTCTGATCCTCCAAAGCACTTCTAACAAAAGGCTTACAAGTTAACCAAAGCCAAAATAAACAGCTGTCCCTACTTATTTGCTTTAAAATACCTCACTTGTTCCTACAAGGAGTTTACTGACGCCTTCTGTACCAAGGCCATCATAACTGAAGAGTGTCTTTCTAATGAGAATTCCTGATATGGACATAGCACAGCTAGACTTGGATTAGACAGAGATAAAGGACAAGTTGATGCAAAGCCAAAGAAAGCTGTCTGTTGTTGGTGGGAAGCACGCAGAACACTGTCATTGCTCGCAGTTCTTTCAGAAGGCACATGACGTGTGTTCGGAGTTTCTGTCCATGTTCTTAATTAAGCTCCAGAGGGGAACACTGAGGACAATAGAACAAAGTCTTTTCCTTTCATAAAATGTGTTTTCAGCTCCTCAGAAGTATCTAGGTCAGAAAAAAACCTCATCTAAAGCTTTTTTTAAGATCTCATCTAAACATATCTTTCAGCAGAGTGCACTGTCCTTTCGACAATGAAGACCTGTGTTTCTTCTGTGAGAACTTGAATGTGGGATTCCAAGGAGTTTACTAATGTCAAAAGAATTTTTTTAACTTTCATTGTTTTCTGTAACTAATGGTAAGGTTGGTTTTGTAGTCATGTTCTGGTGTGGGCCCTCCAGTTATGAGATTCTGTCTTTATATATAAAGACATGAGAGTGCATGTACACACATACAGAAAGCATGCTTAAACAACAGAGAACGACACAGACTCCTTTGTATTTAAACAACTATAGTCTTATGTAGACATTTTGATGATGTACCACTCTGGTGAGGTATTTGGGGTTAAAGAAGTGTGATTTCTTGCATTGAAATAAAAGAACAGAGAGGAGAAAAGATTTGTAAACGTTTTTCTAAGTAACATTGGTTATTTGTCTCAGCTTTAAAAGACATCAGGCAAATAACTTTAGATGGTGAACACACACAGAAAAGCCAAAACAAAAAAAAGAAAACCCAGCAACAGCATAGTATATGCTGATTAATGGATGCTATAGATATCTTACTGCTCTGTCTGCTTGGTTAGCTTTGTTTCAAATCTGATACAGATCTCTTACTGCACAGCCGATCCTGAAACAGTCTGTGTTCCTTTAAATTCAGGCAATGCATCACTTTCTATTACCCTGTGTCACATCAGTCTATGACTGTAAGGGATGAGTTATGTGGACACAAACCAGAGCGAGGGCCCAGTTCAGACAAAGCTGAGATTTCACGAGAAAGTCAAATGTTCATGTGGACAAATTCTTTCTTTTTTTATTACAGCCCACATTGTTTATGTAGAAAAATGCAGAAAGGAAATTATTTCCTTTCTTAGAGACCACTATGGGTTCTTTTGGTTTTAGTACTAAGAGTCCTTGGAAAGCCTTTTCCCAGTAGCCAGCAAAGTTACACAGCTTCCACAGGAAAAGAGAAGCCATTTACCAAATCTTCTTTAGTTCTTAGTTCAAACCTCAGAAACAGATGATGGCAGCTTTGTAGAATGACCTCCTTGCCATTGAAGAGCTTTATTACCAGTTATACCAACATCCTTCAGCCTTTCTCTTGTGTTGCAAAGAGGAATTAAAGTGAGTGTGCTGACAAGAAGGTTTAGTGGAAAAGAATCTCTGAGCCTATGGTCCACACTAATCTTTTCTGCTAGACCAGCATGCAGTTAAGCACAAACCTCTCTAGCATGAATGTAGCCTTATGTGTTGGCAGAGGCACTGGGTTTAGACTACAGAACATCAACCAAGTTTCCAGGAAGGGAAACTAAATATACAGAGTGTCCATGCCTCATGCTCTTTACACTGGAACTCCACCAGTGATAGCAAACAAGAAAACAACACTACAGGCTCATAATGTAAAGTCTAGAAGGACTTCTCAGATTCTAATCATCAAACATGGGAATTTCCATCTGCTGTCATCCTTAGCTACTGTATTTATTAATATTACTGCTTCAAAAGTGGAATTTTGGACCCTATGAAAAAGCAGAAAGCACTCAGAGTGAGGGAACGTAAGTTTGATAACTATAAAGTGTGAACAATCGCTCTCCTAGGAAATCATCAACTTCAAAAAGGCCAACAAATCTACATCAAAGCTTACAGCAAACTCACAGATACATCTCAGAGAAAAGGGAGAAGAAGCAAAGGAAAAACACCATAGGAGGACAGAAAGGTTAGCTTGCCAGGAGTCTTGCTGCTCTACTGGACAGTGAAGGCTGAGCTAGGTATGGAAAGTGTATCCAAGATGCCAACGCTGTTGATCCCAGCAGCTTTTGCCAGTTTGCCTTCTCATCTTGCCATAGATTTCCCAGTAACATTTTATGTGAAGAGACTCTAATGCATTTCCTCCAGCATAATCCCAGCAGGGGATCTGTACCTGAACTGTTCACAACCCAAATGTGTCTCAGGGACAAGTGCTGGCCACCACCACGTTACATTACAAACAAAACCGTAGCCTGCCTGTGTTATAAACCTACATGTTCAAATTCTGTCATGTTCAAGAAATGCCTCAAGATGATAGAGCAGAAATCAGTGGAGTTCAAGCAGCAGGCTTTTTTGTTTTCCTAGGCAAAGAAGAAAACTGTAGAAGCAAACTTTTCCAGAATGTCTCTGTCTTCCAAGGAAGACGTGCATGATGAACATCAACTAGACCAGAATTAATGTCTTTCATCCCTCTACCTACATTGCCAGCCTTTTAAAAGGAAAAGATTCCTCTGCTTAAAAGTATCATTTTTATACTAATATCAATGTTAATTGTTGCAAAATTGAGAAAAATGGAAACATTCTCCAAAAGGCTTTGTGCCCTCTCATAATTGCAAAATTAAAAATGGCTCATAGATGATTGGAGCACTTGCAATTGAAAATCTACAAATGACCCTTTTCAGGAATATCTGCTGTGTTCTATTTTTCTAGGGCTTTGCTTCATACCAGCTTCATTCCCTGCAAAGAGATGATGCTTACTGTCTCACAGTAAATATCTCTGAGTGGATACTTCAGTTATGGTGATTGTTATAATTCTGATAAATAATTTCACGTCTAATTTACAAGCATGCATCTTACTATCCCAGGGATAAGGAGATATAGAGGACATCAGTATTATTGCTGCTTCCAAGTGAATGATGCTTTGTGGCTAAATTTATCTTCTGAAAAAAAAACCTCACATCCTTCAAGGAGTGAGCAGACAGCTAAGTAGTCATATGGCAACATTACAGTGTGAAAGGTACTTAACCTCTGAGATTTTTATCTGGAGCTGTCTTGTCCCCTGACCAAAAAAAAAGACAAAATCCAAAAAAAAAAAGCCCAAAAAAAACTCAACAACATATTAAAAGGGAGAGAGATGGAAAGTTGTGTCTTTTTGAGTGAAACAGTAGCACTAAGAAGGATGTAAATCCCAATGCATGGAATTAACACAGGACAAGTAAATGTGCAAACTCATACTACTGTTATGTCTTTCTCAACCAAGCAGATAGTAAGAAGAGTTTAGTGGCATTTAGCACCACCAAACACCCTACATAATATGCCACTGAGCCAAACTCGCCTGCCTCCTAATGTGAAACTGGATTCATGTGACACCCTCTTCAACAGACCTTGGCTTCTCCCCAGCAGCTGCAGAGCCCACTGACAGTGCTGGGTGTTTTGAACAAGCAACTGTCAGTATGCAACACGGTAGCAGTAGCTTCACATGCATTTGTCTGCTTTTCATTACTTTGCATCACACCTCCCAATTCTATTTACATTAGTTTTTATTTTAGATGAAATAGGGCTTCATTGATGCATCTTAACCGCATTATTCAACACCCACCAACTCACTGACAATTGCACATCAATACATTTTAGTTAAGCATCTGTCTCCTCATTTTCTTCCTTGTCAAATTTGCAATTTATGTCTGCATAACTTTTCACTCTGTAGCTGCACTCTGCGTGGCACAGGTAGAGAAAACCCAGCAAAATGCTTCTCTTGTGCGTCAGAGCAAGTTCATGCTGTGAAGATCTGGAAAGTTCTTTAGGGTTACACATAGGTATGAAGTCTCTTGTGACAACTCTGTA
>NC_084760.1:4843366-4905866 GCF_028858725.1 Colius striatus
TAGAACCCTCTGAGTTTCAGCATCTAAGGCTTTCTTCTGCAATGTTGTATTCCCAAATGTCTAGATGAAATCCATACAGAAAGGGGGATGATGCAGTTGTATCCCTCTCCAGTACTACAAAAATCCACAACTGGATTTACCCGTGCTTGTCACTTGTAATATATGCCAGTCAACATTGTCAGCAGTCAGGGCATAGTGATAGACAGCAGTTTTCCTTAAGCTCTCATTTCCAGAAGACAGATTAGAAAATAACCTGAAGTGGATTTCTCCACCCCTTCCCTCTTGTTCCCAGCACATCCTTGGACATGCTACTTTTTTTTTAAACGGTGAGAATTTCCTTGGCTATCTGAGATGGCACGATGCTTCCCTGCCATAGAATCATGGAATGGAAGGGTTGGAAGGGACCTTTAGAGATCATCCAGTCCAACCCCCCTGCAGAAGCAGGTCCCACCTAGATCAGGTCACACAGGAACATGTCCAGGCAGCTCTTGAAGATCTCCAGAGAATGAGCCTCCACACTCTCCCTGGGCAGCCTGGGCCAGGGCTCCCTCACACCTCACACATAATACAACAGAACCAAAACTGAACATTTTCCTTTTTCCCCGCTCCCTTCCCCTGCATATCTATGATAACAGGTCATTTTTCTGCCTTAAGTTTATATATTCAGCTACATTCATGTTTTTGAATGGACTAGAAGAAAAATTTGGTTTAGCCAATTCAAATCAAGAAGAAAATCTCACATTGCTGAAGTCTCTTTGACTTCGGTGAAGTCCGGATTGTACCTCTAAAATGTAGCTTTGTGATGTTAATAACTTCAGCAGATGCAATTTAATTTATGCAGCCATCTTCTTTACCTGTATTTTACTTTTCTATGTTTCTATACTTACAATAGAGATACGTATCTCTCATTTTAAAAAGCTATGAAAATTAGATTCCGACTAAACCACAATTTGCCACGCTTACTTCATTACTTTTCATATTTAAATGTGTCATCTTTGCAGAGAACAGCCCTACTCTTCAGCAAAGTCTCGATCTCACCCCTGATGCAGTCCATGGAGCACCCCTTCTGATTGCTGTAGGATCACACCTTAAACGTGAGGCTTCTGAAAAGGTCTTCTTCTCATATACTGACCTAGTTGTTGAACAAGGCATACTGCTAATGCAGATGTCTTATTACACAGGAATCACAGGATCTTAAGGGTTAGATGAGACCTCGAAAGCTCATCCAGTGCAACCCCACTGCCAGAGAAGGACCATGTAGATTAGGTCACATAGGAACTCATACAGCTGGGTTTGGAATGTCTCCAGAGAAGGAGACTCCACAACTTCTCTGGGCAGCCCATTCTTGCAAGCTCACCACAAGAATATTGCCTTTTTTTTCACAACAAAGAATTAATATAACAACATTCCTAAAGATTGTGAATGCTTTTTCATATTTCAGTTACTTATCTCTCCATCAAAAAATGCACCTTGAGGAGTCTTTGCAGTGAGTTGCCTTTGCATATAAATGTATGAGGTTGTTATATTTAGTAACAGGTTCTATGACAGTATTTACCCATGTTTCTAGGTAGTGTTTTCATCTTACTCTACAGATATATGTTAAACTAGCATATAATAAACTAGCATTTACTTTTCAGTTAGAATCAGCATCTTTAGGTCTATATTAACCAATTGTATTGGATAACATATTTAGACAAGCCTATTCCATAAACAATCACCTTTCTGTAAGATAGAAAATCATCAAAAGATTTTATCAACCAAGTAGTAGAGACTTGTGGAACCCTGAATATCCAGTGCCCAGTCACCAGCTGTCAATTTCAGCAAGCAGAGTTCTAAACTTTGATTTTGTAGGTGGAAGATATTTCTGTCACCAAATGTCCCTCATGCAAGTAGAAATTACTTTCTAATATTACTTTCTTTAGACTCTTTTAGCTCCTTTAGTGTACTGCATCTGAAAAGTTAAAGCTGGATAGTTGAATGTGTCATATCCAAATCGATCAAGAATCATAGAATCATTTTGGCTGGAAGAGCCCTTCAAGCTCATGGAGTGCAGCCTTTGTCCCAGCCCTATCAACCACTAGACCATTTCCCTCAGTGCAACATCCACCCAGTTCTGAAATCCCTCCAGGGACAATGACCACACCATGTCCATGGGCAGCCCCTTCCAATGACTCACAACCCTGTCAGCAAAGAAGTATGAAAATAACTAAAGTTTTGGAATTCCTTTTATTTTAGGTCTTAAGGATTTTTTCTCCTTATCAAAGAGGGAGTTAGACAGACTAAGAGAGAAGTTAACTGCAGAAGAATCAGAAATTTCATTACAAAACCTTCTTTGGTCTATAAAAGGCACTGTGAAATCCGATTTTTGGAAGTCAAAGACAAGAAAATAGAAAACAAGGCCCACATTTGTAACAGTAAGGACAATTAACCATCAGAATAGCAACAAGCACTGCCAAAAGTTAAATCAAGATTGGTTGCCTTTCTGAAAGGTATGGCCCTGTCCAAATAGAGTTACCAAATATAAGGCAGAGATCAATATCAGGATGTCCTATGGCCTCTGACAAGACAACCCAACAGACTCTTCTGGCCTTAAAAACCCTTGAATCTATGAAACCCAGGAGCACTTTCCATTGGAACACGTTTGCTACGACTGCTGTGATTCACCCTCCTTGTTACTCTCTGGGGCTCCCTGCCAAATGGAAGAAAATAAGGTTTTAAGCCCAGAAGGATTTCTACAGTAATACAAGATATTGATCCCCGTGTTGTTTTCAGCAGCAGCTTGTTTCTCTGTCCAGGTTCCTTAGAATCCCAGTGTGCCCAGCAGGTTAATGCTGGCAACGACAAGATGTTAGCAAAACATGGCACGTATTTTACTATATGTTGTTATACCATCCACAGACAACAAAGAGAGGCATTGGTAGAGATTCAAGCCAGTGTTTATGCCTATTAAAATCTGGTTGTGTACTGAAATGCCAATGGCAGCCTAAAGTCAGTGGCACCTATGCTGCACTTACTCATCAACAGGTTACATGGGGATGTCTCATCTCTAAAAAGTCACAAACTCTATGCAAACATGAGAGTTGACACTGGTGCTTGGAAAGATGTACAAACACCATCAGTCACATATCAATCAGCTCAACAGGCATCTTAATGCTGTAGAAAACTAAGCAAAACTCAGCTCTCTCATTTTCATAGCAAATGCTGTGTTCTGTTCTTTCCATGGGCCTGAGTCATTCAGGAGATGATAAAAGACCTGTTCCTGTTTCAAGACACCTCTTGGTCTTTAAGGGATCAAAGGGATGCCCAGCAATAACATAGCTCCTTACATCAACCCATTTTGTATCACCCAATGGCAATGACAGCATCAGAGGGCTTTTTGTTAGTTTTTAAAATCAATGTCAGGAACTTTTGCCTGATTTTTCTTCCTTTGGAGTGCAGTTAAGTGTCCCATCCAAACAAAAATGTCTTGAGCATCAGTAAACAGACTTATCCACAGTTACTCAGAACTTATGTGATTCTATGTAGCTTGCTCTTGGGCATCTGTAGGTGAGACTGATATAAAATTGGCTACAGATTACATCACTTCCACATAAACCAAGACCCTGATGTAACTCTTGCAGAATTGTTAGTATCACAGAGAAATACAGTCATTTCCAGACTGGGTAAATATTAGCAGCTGATTTTGATCCACACTTGCAATCCATGAGCACTCTTGCTTACTTTCCCTTACTCACAGTCAAGAAAAAAGCTTGGGATCTCAGACATAGTTGGAAAATGTACTGCAAATTCTCATTCAAGAAACTATCTGCTTTGCCATCTTTCCCCTGCCATGCTCCCCACAGGGAATTATCATGGAGTGATAGAAGCAAACTGCACTCCCAGTCCTCCATGCAATACCATTGCTTGAATCAGACAAAGCACTTACTGAAATGACATCTGTGGACTTTCTTAGATGCTTGACTGTCACTTGCTCATATGTTCAACACCCACCAGAATAAGGGTTAGAGAGGAGTTTCCATTCTGATAAGTTCAGCAGGGGTTTGGAGCCCTTTTTCTGCAGGAAGGGCTGCAGAGCAGAGCCAGGATCATCTGGGCAAGCCTTTCCACATCCAGTTCCACTCACAACACGGTTCTCAGGTGCTGATAGCATCCTGGTGTTTCCTCCTCTCACCAGAGGAAACAGCAGTTGTAGTCCATGAGGAATCCACCTCACTAAAGTCCACTGGCTTGGGATAATATTTTACTGGTGCAACAGACATAGTTTTTGGTTTGCAGGGTATCAGATAACTTGAAAGCCCTATAAAACTCTGCAATTTGAGTTGCAATATCAAACATCTGGTATGCCACACATCACAACATTTATTGTAACTTACTATACAATATGCTGCGCTTTGTCAGTGATAATAACTGTGATAATTGTACACACACAAAATAAAGGGTGTGCAACTCAAAAGCATTAAGTATAACCAAAATATAAACCTCTGACAGAGTTCCCACTTATAATGTAAAACCCTACATGAAAGAAAAAACAGAAACAACTCCAATTGAGATCCAAACAAACTAAAGTTAGGTGTAAGGGCAACATGTACTCAGGGACAAAAAAAACCCCAACAAAACAAACCCAAAAACCAGTCTCTTTTTACATCCAGACAGTCCAGAGAATAATTATGTGCTAGTTTTTCAAATCCAAGTAGCTATTGAAGATTGTAATGATTTCAGTCTAAAAAGCAGCGCTGGAAAGCCTCTTCAGAGATTGCAAGCTCCCACTGTGCAGAAACATTGTGTCACTGCACACGGGTGTAATGGAGACAGACAAAAGAAATACTTCAAGGAAAGATGTGGGGGAAGTACTGGATGATATATTTTCCCAGAAAACCTAGTTACAGTTTTACCAAATGCCAGGGGGAAAAAAAAGGGGGGGGAGGGGAGGAAAAGGGGTATGTGATGGGAGCTGGAGGGGTAAATGATTGAGTCATTTCTTGCCATACCCTTAAAGCACAATCTCAAAACCGATCACATTACAAGCAGAGAAGCTCAAAGTATCCTTTTCCTTCATCAGGAAGGGTACCAACAATTTAGCAAGAGAAAGGACCACCACATGGCTTGTGGTTCTCCACACCTCCCACAGTAACCTGCTGTTCAGGTCTGATCTCTCAAGTCTTATCTGCTGACCTTTCCATATAGAGAGAAACGGAGCAGCACTGCAAGGGCTGTGTTAATCATTCTTAAACTTGTATATTTGCAGCTTGTTTTCCTCTGTATATTTAAAGCTTAAAAAAAACAACAGTATAGGTTGTTATACAAACAAAAGACACGCTAATTAAGAGGAAATTACTCAGGCTACTTTAGTTTATACAAAGATTTAAGCCTAGATTATCGTTTAAAGATGCTGAACGTTGTATAAAGCATCAATAGTAATTACATTTTATTTACTTCCAAGGGTTGATCCTCTATAATATTTATGAGATGGAGCAAAATATTGTACTTTCAGGAAATTATGTTTTCCAGGAATAAGTTATCTAGGTTTCTTGTTTTTTCTTAATCAATCCACACAATAAAACCATTCGACACCATTTTTTTTAACAACAATGCTGAGAAAAATCATGAATATTTATATTAGAGGTCAAAAGTATGAGAAGATATTTTTTTTAAAGCCTTCTTTTGTAACATAAAATTATTATCAACTAAAGGGAAGGAGCTATA
This sequence comes from Colius striatus, assembly GCF_028858725.1. NCBI lineage: Eukaryota > Metazoa > Chordata > Aves > Coliiformes > Coliidae > Colius > Colius striatus. Next base: position 4,849,070 of record NC_084760.1, read on the forward strand.
TCACATTTTGTGTTGAAATTAATCTGCTTATGTGGGAGTTGCAGAACAGCATCAACTAAAAAAAGAGTGAAAGGAGAAATTCTTTCCTTACAGAAGGACATTCTTTATTCAGATAAATCCAAGCATCACAAATTGATCTCTAGACAATGGTCAGACACCTGGGAAAAATACACTAAGCAGCTTCTTTCCATATTGGATAAAGTCATTCCCAACTATGAAGCTTTCCTGCTTTGAGAATAGACAAAGTCTTTGTGGGTTTTGACACTTTTCAGTCAATACTTTTCCTGAGTAGAGTCCTACAGAAATGGAGATAGAGAAATAACCACCCAGAAGTTCCCAAGGCAGTCAGCCAGGAACCCACGTTTTTCTCTTGACAAGCAGCAGTGACAAACCCTGACAGAGAGGAAATTTCCTGGGCATCAATCAGTCCCAAAGGCTGGGATGGAAGGTGGAGGAGAACGTCTCTTTAAATCTCTGCTGCTGAAACAAGCAAAGGAGCAGAAGCAATTCTGACTTAAAGACATTTATTGCACCTGAAAGGGGTGGGGAAATTCCTCCAAAGACCTGCTTTGCAGCCCTCTACTGCTTCTGGTTGCCACACTCTCCATGGATTTGCATCCATGCACTTGTTTCCTTCATCTAAAAGTTTACTTCATAGACAAGACCATGGTGCACAGCTGATCTACAATATTTCATCCAGATTATATGCAAAGTATTACTTACAAAAGATGTTAGAACTCCCAAATAGAACCAGAAAAACAGAGGAAAAGATCCTATGCAGATAAACATAGAGTGGTCATACTTACCCTGCAATGCACATATGCAAAACTCTTCAGGTGCGGCGAAATTCCTCCTCAAACCCTTGATAAAATTGGAAGGTCTCTTTGGTGAGTCAGTTTTCACTTTCATATCTGATGTTTGCTCCACATCTAAAGACTTTTGCCCTTCAATACCTTAGTAAAAACCCAGCTTGGGCATAGAGGAACTCGAAGCAATAATCACATTTTAAGTACTTGTGAGATCAGATGTCTCTACCCTACCCATAACTAGGAATTTTGCATGGAATCATGAAATCACAGAATGGCAGGGTTGGAAGGGACCTTTAGAGATTATCTAGTCCAACCCCCCTGCAGAAGCAGGGTCACCTAGATCAGGTCACACAGGAACGTGTCCAGGTGGGTCTGGAAGATCTCCAAGGAAGGAGCCTCCACAACCCCCCTGGGCAGCCTGTGCCAGGGCTCCCTCACTGAAACACTGAAATAGTTTTTTCTTATGTTTAAGTGAAACTTTTTGTGTTCCAGCTTCATCCCATTACCCCTTGTCCTGTTGCTGGCTACTATAGAAAAGAGGGATGTCCCAACCTCCTGACACCCACCCTTTAGATATTTATAAATGTTAATAAGATCCCCCCTCAGTCTCCTCTTCTCCAGACTAAACAGCCCCAGGTCCCGCAGCCTTTCCTCACAAGAAAGATGTTCCATTGCCCTGATCATCTTGGTGGCCCTGTGCTGGCCTCTCTCCAGCACTTCCCTGTCCCTCTTGAGCTGGAGAGCCCAGAACTGGACACAGGACTCCAGATGAGGCCTCAGCAGGACAGAGCAGAGGGGGAGCAGAACCTCCCTTGACCTGCTGCCCACACTCTTCTTTTTTTTCCTGTTATAATAGTCACTATAAAATTTAGTGGATAAATAAATAATTGTAACCCTAATAACATTAGGAAAGCTGAGATGTTAACCATGGAAACCGTTCTCGGAACCTTCTATATTGCTTCATTTTCTTAGGATTCAAAAATAAATAAAGAGTTGAGGGAAGCAGAAAGTAAAAACTGAAAATAAAATAGCAGGATGCTGCTGCCACTGATGTCTATGGCAACTGGCAGAAATCCCATGCATTTTAATAGCAGGAAGATCTTCAGTTTTTAGTACTTGTGCCCTACATATCTTTTGCCTTCAGCTCTTCTCGACAGCATCGACTACATGATGTTCTGAAAAATGAACCTCCAAAATGCAGCCTTGGCCTGTTGGAAAGGTTTAGTTTGTTGGGTGTGGGGTTTTTTTTTTCTTTAACTTATGCTCAAATTTAAAACATGGGCATAAGGATTATATTTTTATTTTACTACAGAAGGGGACTGAGCAAGACTTGATGCTGACAGAACACTTTATATGATATTTAGCAACAAAGAAAGAAACTCTGTCAGCCCAGAATTCACAAGAGCAGGAGTTGGCTAAATTCATGGCATGGTGTGGGAAAATTACCTCAACACGGTCTACTTTTGCTGATTTTTTTTCCTTCTGCTGACACTTCTGATGCCCTGAAAGATGCTGTGCTCACATCCTCTGCTGCTGGTGTCAAAGAACACTCTCAGTCTTCACATGCCAAGATGAGGAAAACGTATTGCAATGCCCAAAAGACTTAACTCCTGTCAAATATATCCATTTAATACAAGCACTCCAGTCTATGGCTCTGAAGTCTTAAAGTGATGGCATAAAGGAGGAAGAGAGAAACAGGCAGTAGCTTTGTTAAAACAAAGTCTATTAATAGGTAGATTGACTCCAGTTCATTGGAGAAGGAGACAGAAAGTATTAGCCACAAAGGCAGATTAAGATTTTCAACCTAGTACCATAAACGAATGGTTGTTTGCACTCCTACAGAGAAATATTAGATTAGAAAAAAGTCCCTCGTGAAAAAAAGATCATTTGATCATACACTGGGAGATACAGTCCTTTTCATGTCCAAACTTCTCCCCACAGACCACTGTCACCACTTGAGACACTTTAAGATATTAGTGAGATTCAGAATTACTAAATGCTGTGGGAAGGGGAAGGGAAGGGAAGGGAAGGGAAGGGAAGGGAAGGGAAGGGAAGGGAAGGGAAGGGAAGGGAAGGGAAGGGAAGGGAAGGGAAGGGAAGGGAAGGGAAGGGAAGGGAAGGGAAGGGAAGGGAAGGGAAGGGAAGGGAAGGGAAGGGAAGGGAAGGGAAGGGAAGGGAAGGGAAGGGAAGGGAAGAAGGATCTCAAGCTGGAAGGGGCCCATAAGGATCATGAAGTCCAACTCCATGACTCTTTCAGGACTCTCTTAACGGAATCCAAAGCCCAGACAGACCATTTATTTGGCTTGCCACATCCAACAATTGAGTCACATTTGGGTTGCATTGTTGTAAAACCCACTGCCTCACCGGTTTCTTTATCACACTTTTAAGATTGCCACTCAAATTTACCATTTGCTTTCCAATTAATACAAATGAGCAGAAAATTTAAGAATAGGTATAACCTTGACAAATGTCAAGAAATGTGATGTGGCTGCAAGAGAAAAATCAAGCAATATCTGCAAGGTAGGTGAAATTATCGACCTATCTAGCCCAGGAAATGTCATCTGAAGCTTTGCATGTACTTCTGAGTCCTCATGCTGGAGAGACATGGACCAGCTGCAGTGCAGTGTGAATCATCAAGCCTGCAAGGAAAGCCTGAAGGAACTGGATATTTTTAATCTTAAACCAAATAAAATGAGCACTGGCTGCAGGGTGGAGGAGAATAATCTATTTGCCAAGTTCATTTTTGGTTAAAATAAAAGAAGCAATAGACTTACATTTGTGCAAGAAAAAGTAATTACAATGAAGCACCAGATTCCCTGAGCAACACTGAAATTTCACCCACTGAGTGTCTTTCAGAGGAGGCAGAAAAAGCCTGAATGACAGAGGTACACATTAATACTGCAATGGGACCATAAAATTTGGGACCATACACACACACAAAAAAAAAAAGCACCTACACTTTTTGTTTCTCAATCATTTATTCTCGAGGGGAAACAGAAAAATTGTCAATAGTCAGGAAGGACTGAAGGAGCAGTTTCTCCACTTCTTATTCCTGATTCTTCTCCCTTCTCCCTCATTTTCTTTCACATAAAATACCCCAGAAAACAAACCATTTATTTCTCTTTGATAAACACTTCAGATAAAGTAAGAGTTGGGTCTGAATGACCCTTACTTTCACAGGAATAACCTTCCACAAGTAAGAGTTTTGTAAAGCACACATATTTGTAGACATCTGCTGATACAAATGTATACTGAAGCTTCTGCTTTCCCCTTGCTTTGTTCTCAGTGCAATAGAACAGCTTGTAGCAAAGGAAACATCCTGGGGATTTCCATTCCATTCAGGGCACACATACAGCTTTTCTACTTGCTTGGAGGCTTCCCATATAACCAGATAAGTAATTTGATAAATGGTGAAGGTATTTCTACTGGAAAGGGATTTTCCAGGACACATCTCAGACTTTTTTACCAGTCTTAAGATTCACAGTAAACTTGCAGGAACTTTAGGAACAAGATCAGGAGAAGATACGACGAGAACTGTAAGAGGAAAAGAAAAGAAAATTAATAGAGACTCAAAATGTATTTTTGGAAGAATGTAATTTTGTGAGATCTGCTCTAAGACAAAGGATTTGAGATTTGAGTCAAATACAAGGTAGATCTGTACAGCAGATGTAAAATCATTTAGTCTTGCTTATATCAAAAACTAAACTGCACTTGATGCACGTGTTCCTAAGGCATGAATATCCCATTTAGATCACAATCACGATTAAATACATGAGTTGAAGACACAGAGCACACCTAATCTTTCTGAAGGGTTGTGCTGCTGGCATTAGCCCACGTTGCATTTCACCTGGGAAACACTAGCAGGTGTTGTATTGTTTTAATATCTAACCTCTGAATGTGAAAATTGCTCAGTTCATTTTAAATGTAAGACCCAGTCTTTGTTTCAGTAAGGGATTGCTCCATCCTTTAAAATGTTCCTTAAGTAATCACAGTGTTGTACCTCAGGATGTTTGGATATTCTTTATAATCAATACACCAAAGGGAATCAGCACAGCAAAGAGAATGCAACATTTCCTGACATCATTTATTTATCTAACCCAAAACTGGAAAGGTATTGAAGGCAGCAACAATTCAAAGAGAGCGGTGTCTGGCCACCAGTTATGCACTGGCTGTATTTGTTGATTCCTTAATTCACCAGCAATCTCAGCCTCTTCATCCTGCCTCTGTGTACAACGTTGGGTTTCAACTGCTCTTGTGCTGTGTTTGGGGTTTTGTTTTCTCTTGTTGTATTTGTTCTGAACGCTGAAGCATTTTTTAAAACTACTAAAAAGAGCATACAAACAAGCAACTAAATCCAAGAAATCAAGCATGGCACAGTAGGAGAAGAAAGCTTCTGGGGAGAGAAAGCAAAGCTGTGTGACAGATGGAAAGGTCTCAATGGATGAATGGTACTACTACAAATAAGTAGCAGGCAGCCAGAGGGAATCAAATAATGATTATAGAAGAAAAATGAGGGTTAAAAAAACAGGGTAAAAAAAATCTTTGGCACTGGCAGAAAATTCTAGAGTAGCCATGTACACATATTTTTTAAAGGGAGATTTAATTATATGCTCTCCACAAACAGGGAAATCAGTAAAGACAAAGAAGCTAGACAGCTGACAAGTGAGCCAGCGTGGACAGTATAAAAAGCTCAACATGTCCTTGGAGAGGAAGGAATGTACTCCAGGATTCGGTCTGGCATGCCCCCAAACCTGAACAGATTACTTTCTGACGATCAATACCTGTAAGCACCAGAGGCCTGTTGCAGAGGGAAAAAAATAAGTAAAAGAAAGAAAAGGGGGGGAAAAAAAGGCTTCAAAGAGACCTGGTCCCAAGCTCACATTTTATTTTTGCCACTGGGTGCTGAGGTAAGAGCTTTGGACAAGGCTCATTTTTCATCTCTTTATAGGGCTGTGGATTGAATATGAAGTGTTGCGGCATGTTCTCAGGGGTTTTCTCCATCAGTTTGCTGTCCCAGAGAGGAGTGCTCTCAGGATGATGTTCATCTGCTTTGACCAAAGCTGGTTGCCAGATCTTTCACAACAGCCTGATTAATAAATGTCCTTCAATATCCGTGACTCTTTAACCACCTATAAAGGGAAAAAAACCCGAAACGTGGTTTTCTTCATTTAAGTCTCTTTTTCTTTGGAGAGAGGGAAAAAAGTCAAAGGATTCCTCATTTTATTTGAAATGCACCTGATCAGCACTTCTGTCCAAGCACAGCTTAGTTATTTTACAGAAGACTGGTATACCTGGTTTTCTGTACTATAGTCCACCTCCATAGAAATTAAACCTAAGATTTTCCCCCATAATATAAATCACAAAGATATGACAAAAAATGCTTTTAGGTATTACTATGAGTAGGAAGTAATAATTTATACATTTTTCTGGAGCCACTGATAATTCTGTACAATTTGATACCTCCTATTACAATCTTGCTTTTCCCTCTCTCACACTGTAGCTTAATTTTCTTTTGTCTTTCTTTTGCACACTTTCCAGGAAGAACTGATGGGATTTCTCTTTTTTTCCCATCTAAGTTGCTCAAAATGATCTATCTGAATAAGGGGGGAAAAAAGAGAGAGAGAGGAACAGAAAATCTAAGTAGATTTTTAAGGAAACAGCCAAAAAGAGGGGGGAAAAAAAGGGGGGGGAAGTAAAAAACATAAAAAGAAGGAAAGAAAAGAAAGAACTGTATTATTAATAGCAAACTCCAGGATGATGGATGAAAAGAACAACAATATCCTTTAATCATAAAGCACTAACATTCCAGCAGTGCTGGTAAGTGAGTGGAGCAGTGAAACCATTTGAGACTTAAACAGATGGATTAGGAAAGGTTCCACTGTGGGTTCCTGGACAGATTTCAAAACAGCAGCCTGATTAACTAATGCACAAAAGCAAGTGATTCTTCCAATCAATAAGCTTTTATGTAAGCATATTTGAGTTATAATATTTAAACATAGCAGACAAGTGGGGAATCAGGAATTCCTCATGCTGGGCTAACAAAGCAGTAAGTTTTACTTCTTTGGAGATCTTCCTTCCAGGAACTCTGGAAGTGATTTTATATCTAATGTTGTCACCACATGTTCATCAATGTATTAACAGCTCCTGACGGTTTTGTGAAAATGGTGGTGACTTCCAAGTCTAAAAGCTGTGATTTCAGTGGGAGAAGTTAAATAGATTTTCACTGAGTGATGGAAACTACATCTAAAAAATAATCATTGACTCACTTTCCTAGTGAGCACATTTTCCATCAGTAATTAGAGAGGCAGTGCAGTCAAAATCCCACGTCACAGGGGCTCATGCCCTTCATCCTTCAGATACTTGTCCTAAGCAACGAATGGAAATGGCAAATGGTAATGGTTTTGTGTGAGTATTTATATATATCTTTATTTCAAAATATCTTTCGAAACTTGCAGTAGCTCAGCCCTGGCTGGGTGCCAGGTGCCCACCATCTCATTCTATCAACTCCTTTCTAAACTGGACAGTGGAGAGAGAAATACGAGAGGTTTGTGAGTTGATAAGGACAGGGAGATCACCCAGCAATTAGTGTCACAGGCAAGACAGACTCAACTTGGGGAGAAATGGTTTGATTTCTTAATGAACAATCAAACAAAGTAGGAAAAATGAGAAATAAAGACTGAATCTTAAAACACCTCCCCCCACCCCTCCCTCTGTCCAGATATCTGGCTACAGGATATTCGATGCTGACACTTACCCAGACAGTAATTCTCCCTCTTTTGCAGCATGTATTATTCTCTAGGAAACACTTTTATAATGGTTTATTGTGTTTTCACATTTCTCAGTAGTTAGTGTGTTCTCCAAACTAGTCAGTTTGAGACACACAAGTGAGCAGGAGAAAACTAAGAGAGTCAGAAGGTACGTAGTAGAAGCGCTTTATTATATGTCTCTGTGATGTCAGAGGGCTCTTCGTGGCTGTCACCAATTTACACCCACATATGGGGAAAAAAAGATGAGAAAAGTAAAAACACATTTTATGTTCACTAGCCAGAAACAAGAGAAATTGTGGGAGCACGCACTGAATATGAAGCTCTGCTTGGCTTAGCTAGCCCATGAACCCAAATGGAGTTTCAAGAGATTAATAAGGGAAATGATTAGTTTAAGATGAATATATCTGTTTGAAGAACACATCCTTAGAGCCTCAGCTCAGATAGATCAAAGCAGCTTCTAAGAGGCCTCATGAAAGACATGCCTGCAGTTTAAGGACTGCTGCTACCAAATTTGCACTGCTTTCCACTTCACAAAGTTGTCCAAGAGTTGGAAGACATTTTTTATGAGGAAATATTTCAAGGATTATTAATCAATTAATTATTACTTATTGTTCCATTGATTCATCAGAAATCCTTTAAAGTTCATGCCATTTCCAGAAGAAAAACCCCAACTAATATTTGACCAAGAAAGAATTTTTCAGTTCTTCACTTTTTCAGAACCAAAGGTATCATTTAGTTGTAAATCTGTGCAGCACTTTGCCAGTGTACAAAGTAGTCATTACACGTGTAGCAATTGTCACTGGTTTCTTGCCTGACAGAGGCTGGTTTGTAATTGTCTGTTGTGATGTCTCAAGGACTTCAGTCTGGATTGGAGTGTTAGAACTGCTGTGATGCTGGGGCTGTATCTCTTTCCATAGAGGAGTTTGGACTCCAAGACCTGCAGAGCTGCTGGCTTTCCTGGTTCCCCTGAAATGGCACAGCTTGGTCCTCTGCTTAGTATGTGTGTTGTATTTGCCTCGAGGTTTATAACAGAAGTGTTCTTCATAAATTGAAAAAGGATATTAGGGAATAAAATGCCTACAGCCCTGAAACCAACAATAAGTCTACAAGAACAGTGTCTTTCAGTCCCTAGGGTATGATCCTCAGAGGTTGAAATGCCATTGTCAGAGTGACTAAACAGTTGACAGAAGCATGTGGTAAACCTCTAGCATTCAATAAAAACCTCTGAAGGCAGCAGAGAGAGATCCTTCTGATTTGCTGAAAGGGTTCTTCACCTTTCTCAGACTAAAAACCTCTTTTTCCTTTTCAGTCTATATACCACTCATAATCTCAAAGTCTTTCTTTTCTTCTTCACTAGTCTGAACTAGGGCGAAGGGGACAAAGGTGACGAGAACTCCCATTCATGCCTTCCCTCTGGACCAGGTTGTCACTAACTCAGTCTCTACCAGCAGCATATGCAGTGTGTGTAGTGCTGGAGCAATGGCAGCATAAATTCTCTCTGCTTTTTCTAGTTATTCAAATTCTGTGACATTTTGTGATGATCTGAGGGCATGTTTACAAGCAGTAAAAATACACTGATGTCATGAATAGACTACAACCCAGATGCTATGATTCAACTTCAGCTGCCAATTACTGCTATTTTGAATACAAACAAATCTGAAAGTAAAAACATCAAATTAGGGACATAAAATACATTAAGCAGAATGTTTTCAAGCATTATCCTATTTCTATTTTAAGGGGCACTACAGATTCCAACAAAGGAGTAGGGCTCTTGCCCACAATTAAAGCAGTAAATAGTATTACACTCTGTGTAGCTCCTAGGAGATCAGTCCCCCACAGTTATCTGTGAGATGCTTCCCATCACCACAGTAAGGCAGTTCAACATTTCAACCTCTTACTGTAAAAGTTAACCTGTTTCTTCTGATGCATTTTGAACTCTATTCACAGGAGCCCACATTCCATGAAATTCACAGGCCCCCACAGAGATAAAATAATTCTCCCTTTGAGTGCATCACCGAGGAATGCTAAAAATAGTTGAACATACCAGCAAAAAGAAAAACCTGCTTTGGGGACCACAATGTCTTTGCCTCACAAGAAAGAAGTAGATATGCATATATTTTTACCTTTATATCAAGCTTGTGTACACTGTACTAAAACAGCCTTCATCCTGGAGAATCCTGAGGCTCAAACCTACCTAACTGTTATACTTTCTTTCCATTGCTATAGAGCAATAGTGCACTTATTGCAATCATTTTGCAGCTACTTCATAGAATCATAGAATCACAGAATCATAGAATCATAGAATCATAGACTCATAGAATCATAGAATCATTGACTCATAGAATCATAGAATCATAGAATCATAGAATCATAGAATCATAGAATGGTGGGGGTTGGAAGGGACCTTTAGAGATCATCCAGTCCAACCCCCCTGCAGAAGCAGGGTCACCTAGATCAGGTCACACAGGAACATGTCCAGGTGGGTCTTGAAGACCTCCAAGGAAGGAGCCTCCACACCCTCCCTGGGCAGCCTGGGCCAGGGCTCCCTCACTGAAACACTGAAATAGGCTTTTCTTATACTTAAATGGAACTTTTTGTGTTCCAGCTTCATCCCATCACCCCTTGTCCTGTTGCCAGATACCATAGAAAAAAGTACTGCCCTAACCTCCTGACACCCATCATTTAGGTATTTGTAACTACTAATGAGATCTCCCCTCAGTCTCCTCTTCTCCAGACTGAACAGCCCCAGATCCCGCAGCCTTTCCTCATAAGGAAGATGCTCCAGTCCCCTGATCATCTTGGTGGTCCAAAAGCATATAACTTTATGTAACATATACAAGCACATGCATACTCATCTAAATGCAGATGTGCTTATGTGCAGATATATGTGTGTGTGCATTTTTTTGCTGCAATGAAAGAAATGTCCTCCCTGTCGCCTGGGTGTTATCTGACTTCAGCAGGTGGATTGTTTGGGTGGAGTCCTGCATCAGTGGCACAGTGCTTACGTACAGAGGCTGGATTGATTTGAACACAAGACAATTACAAGACAAAGGTTTCCATCAAATCCTTTCTCCTTCGTCTTGAAAATGACACTGTTGACCTTGGAGACAGAACAAGAATTAAACTGTTATAGCCCTGATGTGCATATATACACAGATCTCAACACTTTGCCCTGGTCTCTTCTCTTCTGAGTTGTTTTGAGGAATATTTTTAAGTGAGATGTCAAGGCAGTAAAACCTGATACAGTGTATTTCACCACAAACCATATCTGTATAGTAGAACATATATGCGAGGCATTGAATGACACTTTTATAAACAGCACAACAAATCTACTTGAAGTCAAATAAAGGAGGTGGATGTTCATAACCAGCTGTGGTGAATTTCGGCTGCTATGTGCAGTACAATCCTGCCTATATGCCTCTCTGAGTGAACACACTTCTATTAGTTGTTGCAGCAGCCTTCAGATTATATCCCAATAAACAAACAAGATATTACTCGATGCCTAAACATTTGTATGGGTACTGAGCAATCATCATTAAACCAGTCAACATTAAGCATTCAGAAATGGTTAACACTCAGAAGCACTTAGGTAGCTACAGATTTCCTGTTGTTTGAAAAAACAAAAGAGGTTTTATAACTGTTTTTCATCTAACTACAGAAATACTTCTCTTTTTCTTTCCTATTTAATGAAAGCACTGTGTTTTTACATAAGATACCATCAACTTCTCTTTGGAAAAAAAGGATATTCCATAGTGGAAATGCTGAAGTGTTCTCAAACCAATCACTGATATTAAATATTACCTTGAATTAAGAGTCAATGTAAATAACAACCCAAGTTAGGTACCACATCTCTACGTAGCACACACTTTAATATTCATTGTATGGGAGAAATCATGTTTTTGTCCATGCAAAATGAACGCTGCAATGAGTTATGTAGGTCACATCCTGGTGAAAAGCCTCTGTAAGGTTTAGCCACTTGATGCATTTGCAGGTGTGAAACATCTCAAAGGCTCCATTCTGATTAGATGAATTTCAAATTCTGTGACAAGCATTAACATGTCCTGGGCAGGATTGAGTGTTGAACACGCAAAGATATTTATAACTTCCACTTCATGCTCTTAATATTAGGGTAATCAGTTTGCTCTTTTCATTTGTCATATTTATTTCATGTGGCACAAGAGACTGCCATGTTTCCTCAGCTTAAGGGAGAGAAGAACTTGTGTTTTCTACACGTAGTACATCTGTCCCCCAGACACTGAGTTCACTGTAATCTCTAAAACATGAGGCCCAAGGAAACAGAAGGCCATGGATTAATTTTTGCTTTGTTTTTTTTTTCTTTCTTTCTAGAAATGTCTGAGTTTCACAATCTTTATCTTTTTAGTTTTTGCACCAAAATCAACTTTAACCTAGAGGACAGATTTTAATCTAGGATTTTCTTGCTTCTGCAGCCAGTAGCCCAGTGGCTGACAAAGGAACATGCTAGGCACAGCCTCTGCCTTTGATCCTCCACACCTCAGCAACCCTTCACAGAATCACAGAAACACAGAATCTTAAGGATTGGAAGGGACCTCAAAAGCTCATCCAGTGCAACCCCCTGCCAGAGCAGGACCACCTAGAGTAGGGCACACAGGGACTCATCCAGCTGGTTTGGAACATCTCCAGAGAAGGAGACTCCACAGCCCATCTGGGCAGCCCCTGCCAGTGCTTCCTCACCTCAACAGGGAAGAAATTCTTCCTTGTATTTCTTTGGAACCTCTTCTGTTCCATTTTATACCTGTTGTCCCTTGTCTTATCATTGGCCATCACTGAGAACAGCCTGACTCCATCCTCTCTTTATGGCTTTGTAAACATGAATAAGGTCACCCCTCAGTCTCCTCTTCTAAAGGGCTAAAGAGTCCCAGTTCCCTCAGCCTTTCATCAGAAGGAAGGTATTCCACTCCCATCATCATCATCTTGGTGGCCCTGTGCTGAACTCTCTCCAGCAGCTCCCCGTCCTTCTGGAACTGAGGGGCCCAGAACTGGACACAATATTCCAGATGTGGTCTCACAAGGTCTCAGAGTAGAAAGAGAGGAGAATCTGTCTCGACCTACTGCCCACACCCCTTCTAATCCACCCCAGGATGCCACTGGCCTTCTTGGCCATGAGGGTACATTGCTGGCTCATGCTCATCCTTCACCTCCTTTCAGATCTATAAATTGGAGGCAACCCAGGGCACGAGCCCATGGCACGTCTCAAGCCTCTGCCTTTGCCACAAGATGCCTTGACTCTCTCACAATGCTCCACTTTCCTGCATACTAATCTCATCCTCCTAAAAAGAGTCTATAGTTCCTCATATCTGAATGGCACTCCTAATCCAACAGTATGTAGGGCTGAACCACAGCTCAAAGCTTGCCTTATCCCTAAGTCCAGAAATGAAGCTTGGTATGTCTCAGATGACCTGTACTTTATCATAGGACACCAAGTCAGCCACAAAAACACACAAGTTAATTGGAAGCACTCAACTCAGAAGGATCCTTAACCAAGCCATGACTGCAAGTAGCAACTGAGTACTGGGAGGAGAGGTGAATGGATAATAGTTTTTTCACTATACACACAACAGTCTTAAATTTGCACATTAGACAAACCCTCACACTGTGCGTGGGGTCACCAGAAACCCTGATCTGAGGCTCAGCACTTGCACAGATACACACACAGCTGACGTGAACCAGAAAAAAAATGAAACTCATCCAAGATCCTACAAGCTCCAAACTGACATGCAGCTTTAATGCCAGCAACTGTAAGATGATTTATTTCTTCAGATCAAATACACAAAGTTCTGGATGTAATTCTGTTAAGCAGTTTTACATCTTGCCACTAGGTCTTTTCTCTTTTTTTTTTCTTGCCTCTGTGCTAAGCTTTAATATCCTTTCAAATGCATTAATGTGTCCCTGGAACAGAGATTCCTGCATGCTTTGAATATTTCTGCTTTAAAAAAACGGCTCTCAGTACTTACTGAGACTTTATGTACCACTTCTCTGGCACCATAGCTTGTAAAACACTAAGGGAAATGTCTCCTTGCCCAAAAACGTGTCCAACAAGCAAAATCTTGCTTCAGGTCATCCCACAGATAGAAGAAAAAAATGTGGGACCATATCAACCACCTCTTGGAGATTTATGTAAATATTTACTTCCCTTTCAGCCAGTTCACATCTCAGGGGCTTGCCTCTGAATTTCAGGTATGAGCAGTTCCTCTGTGCCAGAGACAAGCCGGGGCAAACACAGTTAGCTTTAACCAGTTTCTTTCAAAAAGCTTTGTGCTCACTTTGGGGTTTTTTCTGCCTTTAAGTGCTGTAGTGCAGCTTTATATAATGGTGGGGGGTCATGCATTAGAAGGATAGATTTTGGACAACCTACATGTGATTGTGAGCACAAGGTTTAATATGCAATGTCTGAATTTCAAGCCTGAGAATAAGCCTTAATTCTCTCAATCATAGCAAAGAATTCACAAGTGGAGCATCTAATTAAGACCGTATGTTACCACCTTATAACCACTCATATTGTATCTAGCAACAGAACAAGGGGTAACAGGATAAAGCTGGAGCACAAAAAGTTCCATTTAAATATAAGAAAAAACTGTTTCAGTGTTTCAGTGAAGGAGCCCTGGCACAGGCTGCCCAGGGAGGGTGTGGAGTCTCTTTCCTTGGAGGTCTTCAAGACCCGCCTGGACACGTTCCTGTGTGACTTGATCTAGGTGGGACCTGCTTCTGCAGGGAGGTTGGACTAGATGATCTCTAAAGGTCCCTTCCAACCCTACTGTTCTGCCATTCTACCATTCTATGATAGCAGTCTAACAGGGATGAAAAAAATAAGTCACTGCCATGTTATTACTTTGAAAAACTTCCTATTTTCAAGTTTGATTCACTGGGCATCTCCCAAAGCTTAGCTGAGTGACTTTGCTTAGCTACTCAGTGCTTCTCAATTGGAATTTATCTTGAAAAGATATCCTGGAAGAAAGGCTGGAAAACTAGTCCTGGGTGCAACGGCAAATCTCCTCCAGTACACTGATGGTGTTTCTGCACTAGCATGCAAGCACAGAATTATCCCACTCTGCATGGTTCTCAGGAGCACTTTCAAAATGAGTTTTCTTTCTTACCAGCACTGAAGCTGCTTGGTAAATGCCTTTTACAGATCTATTGACATTGATGCTTTTAAAATAATAACTTTATGGACACTTCAGATAATGAAATAGAGTTCAAGGCAGAATGCAACTGACCATCTGTTTACCTCTGGGTCTGACAAGGACTTTACACAGAAGCCTAGCAAAATAGAAAGGCAATGTACAGGGAGGATAGGAGGGATTTGTTATGCAAACCTGACAAAACTCAATAAGGAATTTTGTAGTTTGATGAAATCTGATTAAAGCTAATAGTAACAGACAAAATGATAGTATAAATAAATCACTAAAACACCGCAGCACGCAGTTTAAAGTGCAATAAAGGCATGTTACCTCTTTAAGTTGATTTAAGCCTCTGCTCCAAAAACAAAGGTGCCTGTGCACAGACTAGTCTTTTTCTGACTGGGGAAATCTGGTTTTGCTGAGGGCTATGAAAACTTTATAAAGAGTTTTGGCAGGCCATAAAATGATGTGCATCTAAACATGCACTACAGCACACAGCATAAGGAACAAGGGAGAAAACAGGGATGCCCATGCAGTTACAGGACTAGGAACTTCCTGGGATCTCATGGCTGTTGTGGAATAGCTCACACAACTGCAGTGCTGAGATGGATGGACACCAGATCTTCTGGAGGGACAGGCCAGGATAGCAAGGAGAGGGAGCTTCCCTGTCTGTGAGAGCACAGCAGGGATGAATGGAGCTCTGCCTAGGGATGAGTGATGAGCCAGCTGAGACTTTACAGGTCAGGAGTTGTGTGCAGACCAATGTGAGCAACGTTGCAGTGAGTGTCTGCTACAGGCAACTTGATCAGGGAAATAAGTGTAAGAAGCAGCTTTAAGGACAACAGAGCATGGCACATTATTTCACAGTACACATGGTTAAAGAGATTATGAAGGGAGATGCTCTGCTGAATCTCACAGGTGAGGAAGAACTAGTCTAGGATCTGATGGTGTAAAAGTCAAGGGAGGCTTTGGTGCTGCAGTCATGAGATGGTGGAGTTCAGGATCCTGATGGGAGGGAACAAGGCAAAAAACCAAGATTACAGCCCCGGGCTTCGGGAAAGGAAACTTTTATACCTGCTTGGAAGAATCCTATGGGATACAGCTCTAGAGAGAAGATGAGTCCAAGACCCTTGGTTGATTTTCAAGAGTCAGCAAGCTGAAGAATGGTACAACTCAATGTGCAGCAGTCAAGGAAACATAGCAGCAGGGCTGTGTGGAAGTACAAGGAGGTCCTGACAAAGCTCAGATGTGAGAAGGAAGCTTACAAGAGGTGGAAGCAGGGACAGGAGAGCCAAGACAAACATAGAGACATCGTCCAAGCAATGTATGGATGGGTTAGGAAAGCCAAAGCCCATCTGAAGTAGAATTTGGAGCAGGGCATAAAGGGCTTCTACTGGTATGTCAATAGCAAAAGGAAGATAACAGAAAATTTGGGCCTAGTGCTGAAGAAGCAGTGAACCAAGTGACAAAGGTACTCAGGGCCAAGGTACTCAATGACTGCTCATCCTCCATTTTAACTGGTAACATTTGCCAAGTCCCTGTGACCTGTGAGAGTTTGGAGCATGGAACACTAACTGCTGGTGGGAGAGGATGGCTAGGGGTCATGTAAAGAAGCGGGATGTACAGAAGTGTTGAGGGATCTGGGCAATGTCATTGTGAGGCCACTTAATTGTCTGTGAAAGGTTATGGCCACTAGGTGAGGTTCTTGAGGACTGGAAGAAAATAACCATCAATTTTATTCTTCAAGAAAGGCAAAAAGGGAGATAAATCATGTAATCAAACATTCCTATTCCTGGCTTTGAAGTACAGGGAAACTGATAAGATCTTGCATTTACACTCCATGGTGCTTTTCTTTGTTGGAGAGCAGTCACATGCAGAAGCTTAAGAGTAAGTTGTATCAGTTTACAAAGGAAGAACTGTAAATTCCTTCTGTCCATTTCATAGAATGATAGAATCATAGAATGGTAGGGTTGGAAGAGACCTTTAGAGATCATCCAGTCCAACCCCCCTGCAGAAGCAGGGTCACCGAGATCAGGTCACACAGGAACATGTCCAGGAAGGTCTTGAAGACCTACAAGGAAGGAGACTCCACACCTACTTCCCCAATAAAGTTGATCCATTTGGCATGCTGGATGTGACTTTGATAGAAAAAGACTGATCCATCTGCCTGCTCCCTTTGAGGCCACTGTGTTTTGGAAATGCATGTAGTTTGGTAAGCAGCACTAGGTATCTAGGACTGAAGAGAGATGCTCTGGAATCAAGGATATGGGACTTTGCATTCTGAGCTGACAGTGGGAACACGTACAAAGTGTGGACTCTGCTAAAAACAAACACTTCTACTTAATGGATTTGCTAGATAAGAAGGACATCAAAGGAGCTTATGCAGTAACTAAGGACAAACTGAGAAGGAAGAGCAGAGCTATAAATTTGTAATATATATTGCCAATAAGTCAATGAATTGAGGAAATGGAGCTATAAATTTCTCACAGGGAAAAACACAAAGTTACATTATACTTCATATTTTCTTGTGACACTTATTTTTAACTGCACTGTACTCTAAAGACAAGATTTTTAGAATGGTCTAAATTAGTCTACGGTGATTACCCCCATTGTGCAATTTACTAGTATTTTATTAACACAAGATTAAAGATAACACTTTATTGGAAGAGGTAACAGCAGAATTAACCTCTATTTACCTTGACATAATAAAGATTTAATATAACACGGGAAAATGTCAACGAACAGCGTAATTATTCCAACATGAAATTTAAATGTAACTTAATTCTGTATTCTGCATGTTTAATGCTTTAAGATTAGTCATCATTGTTCTTTTCTCCCTTCTTCCAGTGCATATTTAAAAATATTTCAAGCAGCGTCATACAACTTGCTTATTAAATGGATCCTATGATTCTAATTTATCAAACATTACACACACATACACACAAAAAAACCCCCCTCCAACTGTTTTCTGAAAGGAATTCACCAAACCCCTGCAACCAACATACATCTCACCACAGCTGACCCTTGTCCAAATTTTTTTTCACTATTGAATCAAAGAAGATTCTTGTTTGGTTTATATCCTGCGGTTTTATTACATCAGACAAGCATCAAAGGGGGCAGAACACATAGGATTGAAAAATAACACAGCTGCACTTTGCGAGGGAGTGCTCCGCAGCCGGCCGCGTTTGGTTGTTCATGTAATACTTTTCAATAAACAAAGATGTCAATCAGCTTCCTTCGCAGCACATCACATCTCAGATTTAAACCGCTTCAGACACAGCGCTGCCCCGAGCTCACGCGTTTAACAGATAAAAATGCAGCTTTCTGTCAAGGCAGAATACAGTATTGATTGTGGACTGTATTTAGGCTGGTGTCTGTCGGAGCTATATTACTTTCAAACTCGTACCAAGTCTGCTGTAGAGACACAATGCAAAATGTGTTTCTTTTCTAGTGTGAAACGTTCTTTTCGGTAACGTTCTGCGTTGATTAGTGGCAATTTCTAAATAAATGGCAAAAATAAACCCCAGAAGCAGCCAGGGCTAGAGTCTATCCAGAAATCAGTGATGAGGGGAGTTAACAAAAACACGATAGTAATCATGAAAACTTTGATCACTTGATTTGATTCTAGTGCTTTGTGAATTAGCATAATTATTCAAACACGCTTCATTAAAAATCACGACTGCACGAGTCCTTCAGTTTAATGATCCAAGAACACACAGAATGAGCTAAGCTTTAAATAAATAACATCAACTTTGTACTAGATGGCCATGTTGGAGATTGGTGGGTTATTTGCTTTAAAAAAATACTGAATGGCCTCTCGTTCCTTGCACAGTTGACTTGCTAAAAGGTGCAGCGTGCTAGCTAGTGTATTTTCCTGTTTATCCTCACACCCATCTGAACTTCTCTGGGGATCCCAAAAGGTTAGATACTATGTCAGTCCTAAACTACTGGGAAATTGGCATAAAATCCAAGTAAATCTCCAACTAATTACATTTGAACTGTAGGTGTCACAGTTGATTTTGACCTTTAAAGGTTGGCAGAAGTTTGTCAGTAAAGTGGCTCCACATTCTACAACACTTCTTATATCAAAATTAAAACCAACAATCAGGCTACAGAAATGAAACGTGGATACCAAAGTAAGCAAAGCACCCTGTTTATTAATACACAACGTTCCAGAGAAATCAAAGAAACACACTTATCCATGGCAACCAAAATCATTGAGAATGTGATGACATTCTCCTAAAACTGTGGCTGAAAAAACACCAGTTGGCAGCACTGAAGGGTTAAGAGGAACTTCACAAATTTGGCAGAGGAAGAGGGAAACAAATTCCAAGTTAACTTGTCACTCTCTGCTTAATTCCATATATATATGTGTATATATATATATCTCTTCAGACATGACAGGGCAGCTCTTGTGTGTTGCTGTGTGTCAGATTCCTGTTAGACTGTTAATCTTAATCTGCCCGTTTAGTTTGGAACTTTGCTTTTCTATAGTATTGGGTAATTGAGAACCAGTGTTTTACTCACCCACAATTATCTCTGCAGTGAAGTGTCATTTTACAGCACACCACTTCTAGAAAAAAAGAAAAAAACAAATCAGTTGCCCAGAAATACAGTGCATGAAATCTCTCACTGCTGGCTTTCCAGACATGATGTAAAAAGCCCTACTGTCCAGACTGTGAACATCTCAGCTGTCATCTAAGCACTATATGATACTGAAACAAAGCCTGTGTCAGCAATACCAATAGCTGGCAGAAAACCCTTTTTTTTAAAAAACCCTAAGATATTATTGACTCTTTTACATTAAAAAGTTGGCCTTATGGGTTCACAAACATTTATATATATGAAAACGCCACAATCCTGCTGACAGAAGATGGGATGGGCTCTCAGAAGGTTAATTATTTCTTATAAATGCCTGCAACTCAGAAATCATTGCCTTTTATTATGTTTCTGTGCTTTTTTGGACAGAGTTTTCATACAACTGTGGTGGATTAAACATCTCAACCCAAAATTCAATCTCAGTGACAGATAATGAGATTATATATTTCGCACCTTCTACATGTTGTTAGCTATTAATTGCAGAGAGGCAGCTCTCTGGAAAACTCTGGCACTAAGTGTTTTCTTTCAACAGCCAGGATTTCACAGCGTAGTGGAGGAAGAAAGTAGATTATCACAAACTCCCGAATCATGTGAGAGACAGGACTCTACAAATGATCATCAACACTCTGCTATTGTTTGCTGCTCCTTCGGGAAGTGAAAGCTTCACGTTTATCACGTCACTGAGAAAGAGAAGTTGAGAATAAAAGAACGAGCTTACTTTGTTTTATCAGAGAGAGGGTCAAAAGCTGCAAATAAAGGAAATTAATTTCAAAAGAAAAGCCAAAAGTAAGAAAGAAGCTCTCTAAACATATTTCCCAGTTAAAGGCTATGCTAAATATTTCACCATCCCAGCTACATTGTGGGGCTGGCCACGGGAATCCACCACGCAAGACAGGGCTGGCATACTCTACAGACATCCTTGTGCTGGGTACACACTCCCCTTTTTAAAGCAAGGTACATCAGCACCCTTCCTCCCATTGAAAAGTGGGAAAACATTAAGAAATGAAAATGTTGACTCCATCATGTTAGAATGCTAGAATGGTAGGGGCTGGAAGGGACTTTTAGAGATCATCTAGTCCAACTCCCCCTTTTTCAGAAGCAGGTTCCACCTAGATCAGGTCACACAGAAACGTGTCCAGGTGGGTCTTGAAGACCCCCAAGGAAGGAGACTCCACACCCTCCCTGGGCAGCCTGGGCCAGGGCTCCCTCACTGAAACAGTAAAACAGGTTTTTCTTATATTTAAATGGAACTTTTCATGTTCCAGCTTCATCCGATCACCCCTTGTCCTGTTGTTAGATACCATCGGAAAAACTGCTGCCCCAACCTCCTGACACCCATCATTTAGATATTTGTCAATATTAGTGAGATCCCCCCTCAGTCTCCTCCAGACTAAACAGCCCCAGGTCCCGCAATCTTTCCTCATATGAAAGATGCTCCAGACCCCTGATCATCTTGGTGGCCCTGTGCTGGCCTCTCTCCAGCACTTCCCTGTCCCTCATGAGCTGAGGAGCCCAGAACTGGACACAGGACTCCAGATGAGGCCTCAGCAGGGCAGAGTAGAGAGGGAGCAGAACCTCCCTTGACCTGCTGCCCACACTCTTCTTGATGCATCCCAGGCTGCCACTGGCCTTCTTGGCCACGAGGGCACGTTGCTGGTTCATGGTCAGTTTATTATCAACCAGCACTCCCAGCTCATCATCTTTATTCCACCTTTATTTCCATCTTTATTCCATGCCTTCTTTTCCTGGCCCTGAGAACTATCAAGCAGTATAAAATCACATGGCAGTGCAGAGGATTAGAGCATTTCCCACCACCCTGCCCCAGCCCAATTAACCTCTTTATAATTAATATTTCTACCGTGTTTCTTAATTTGCACTTCTGAGGTTGGCTTCTCCTGGCTTCTTTTTTTTCACACTTTTGAAGACACACAGGTAAAATTTGACAGTAAAAATCTTTGGCAAAGAGTACTTTTGTGATCATCATTTTTAGAGGATAATGGTTACCTTGCCATGAATTGAGCATAAAGACACACACAATACAAGCAATGGAGACATTCATAATCAGGAGCTTACACTCAGTGGTATACACCCATACATATATATTGGGAGGTTGGACTGGATGATCTCTAAAGGTCCCTTCCAACCCCTACCATTCTGTGATTCTATGATTGTAGATATGCAGTTTATTTGGGGAAATTCTATCACAGGGCTAAATAGGACAAAGAAAAGTGGTCCTGTAAAAAGTCTCTACTTACTATCATACCAATGTGAGAGGTTTTTTTCAGTTTCAGTCTTTGGGCAAGATTTTCTTATGGTAACTTTTATTCTGCTGACCACAGAGACAACATACTTGTTGATGCAGGAAGCCCAGATCAAATGATAGCTGAGAGACTATTTTAAATTTATGTAGCCTGGATTTTCAGCCTACAGGTCGTTCAAGCTCAACATTTCATTAATGAAACGCTGTCAATACTTCCCTGATATTGCCACAGGTCGACATATGGCAGTATTCCAGTGCAAGACTTTCACACATTAGTGACTGGGAAATCAAGTATATATCCCAAGACACTTGAGGTATGATTAATTTTCTAATAGTCTTTCTGTATCAGTTTGAGAGGAAGAGAGATATTGTACCAGGGAGAAAAGAACGTGGCAACATTAGAAAGAAGACAGCCTTGGCTTCTTGCCTGGAGCACTGACTTGGCCAGCTGCCCCACACAGAGACCTTTATCATCCTGCAGTCCCAACACCATGCCAGCAGTAAGAAAGCTGCTCACAATGTACCTTGAGCAGAATTAACAGTAACATCAAAAAAATTCCATGAAACCCTCTGTGAGAAATAGGGGACAGTGCTGGGGGTAAAATAAAGGTGAATCTGTTCCATCTCTTAGGTTACGTGTGGGGCCTGTCAACATTTTTAACGATTAAAGCAAAGTCAGGGGGGAAAAAAAGCAGTACTGAAGGTTTGGTAGAGGTAGCAGATTCTGAGATGTCCAGTTTTAATGCCCCTTTGCTAAGCTGAGTATTAAGGTAAACTTCCACACGTACAAAATGGACAGATTTGGCATCTGAACAGGTCCAGGTCTGCTCAGCAGCAGGTGAGCGTGGAAATCTTAGCAAGATGGCAGAATGCTTGTCACTGAAATTGTCATTACTGAGTCACTCAAGCCCCACAGTGTAGAGTAGCCATCCTTGTCACAGAGCAACTGTCTATGTTAACGCTACAAAACACATCAATCACAGGCAAACTGGTAGACTGAAGGAGCAATTAAACCACTTTCAGGACTCAAGCTTTGCAAATAAAACCCTTTGCAGACTCAGTTGTGCCCCATTTACCCACGTTGTATTTTTGAGGCATCTTCAACGAAAGAATTTAGGAAAGAAAGCAATTGAAATGCACAATCTGTAAAATCATTGCCTTGCTGGCCAAGCATTTATTGAGTAGCACCACTGCTGAAATGCAACAGTTGTGTTTTAAGCCCTAAAATACCAAGATTTGTAATGGAAATGCTGACAAGACCACTAACCACTGCGGATCTGGCAGTGTTGCTGCAATAAACATAAGGTAAGCAGTAGTAGCCTTGCACACAGATTAATGTATTAAAGTCTACTATGTCCTTCCAAAATGAAGTTGGTTATCAGAAAGTTAGTTCAGGGTGCTGAGCAGGGGAACACTGAAAAGAAATGTCTAAGGCAGCCTGCTCAACACATTAATTTCCAGTTTGAGGGAGAAAAGTTATGCACATTGAGACTGACAGAGACACAGAGAAATCAGCCCCAGTATGATAAATCTACAACACATATTTAACTCATTTCTTGTGCTTTTTTTTTCCAGTTATTGGCAAAGTTTATACCTCTGTTTATTTATGTCTGAATTTCCCTCACTGCAAATTAGCCTTGCTGCAGGACAAAACTTTGCTCATGATGGGAAGGACAGCATCCTTCCTTTCTGTAACGTTTTTCTCATTCACTGTGGGACCGAGATTGCTGAGTCACTGGTGAAGCTGAAACTGATGACTTTAAATGCGGAGTATTGACAAAGAGGCAGAATGGAAACCCAGCTCTATGTAAGTGGAAAATCACACTCTGGAAAGAAAGGTGTCTGTAAGATCAGCCATTACAGACCCTAAGACTACTCTAGTGAAAATAACAGAAAAGTACTTCTAAGTGCTCTTTGCCAGCAGCAAAGCAAAGCAGAAAGAGGCACACTTTAGGGGAAATAGGCCCCATCATGGCATATAATGTCGATACTAAACTCCAGAAGGATCTTTTAAATGAGAGCAGTTGGAGAAGTAATCTCAGCAGCTCAGTTGCACATCAAGCATGAGGCCATTCTCTCTTCTCACTGAGCTGCTGATGCTTGTGCAGAGGAGGCTTGTGAGGTATTCCTGACTGTGCTGGTCACAACACACTGAAGAACCACAGCAGTATGAGAAGAAGCTGTCAGAAGGGCCAAGAAGCATTAAGTCACACATTTGGTATACACCAAGAGCAGAAATCCTGGAGGTGTTTCAGAGCTGGGTGGATGTTGCACTGAGGGAAATGGTCTAGTGGTTGATGGGCTGGGACAAAGGCTGCACTACATGAGCTTAAAGGGCTCTTCCAGATGAAACCATTCTATGATTCTATGAATCTGTAGCATTCAGGAAAAAGTTATATCTAGGCTCTCAGAGCCAGTGCAGCTTTGCTTACATCTAGCATTTTGGGTGCATTTTAAGTCCACTAGTAAAATTGATATTTGATTAAAATAAAATCCTGTAGTGCCTATACAGACAAGTTTAATGCATCAACCCATCATTCCATACAAGTTGTTTTACACATATATTTATCAGGAGATGTTTTCTCATGTAATCAATGGATAGATGGGAAAGATTTTCTTCTTTCCAAATGAGGACCCAGTGTATATGCTCTTCAAGGTTACAGGCCTAGTTGTCTTATCAAAACTGCATTTTTCATGGTATCTGCCTGTACTTTCCAGCAATGTTCTGATATAATAGAAGTAAACCTTTTGTCATGGCACTGATTCATCTAGATCCCACTCAGCAGATACACATTGCTGATGATAACAGAGACTAGAGGAAAAAAGTTGTCCAAACATGTTCCTATCTGACAGAGACAAATTAGAGAAAAACTAGACAGATCTTAATTTTCGTTTCTCATTTTGATCACTGGCAGAAATCACGACCAAGATAGAAATCAAAGCCTCAAAATTCAGATATGGTCTGAGCCCAGCTTTGAAATACTTCACGATGCTTATTTCAGGAGTTTGGTTTCCAACCTTGTAGAGGTGAACTCTCAACCCATAGTGCAGATAAAAGTATAAGCCCAAACTACAAAACCCATAGGTCCTTCACACTCAGGGTCATTAAGCAGAAGAAATCTCAGTCAAATTGCACGTATCCCCGCAGCTGGTGTGACAATGTCGCTGAATAATGCTCAGCTGTGATGCCACTTAGTAACCAAAATGCATCCAGCTTTTCAGATAACAGAAAAGTTTCAGGATCTGAGCGAGGCTGAAAAGAGCATCTGACCAATCTATAAAGTTCCTATTGGTCTTTAAAGCAGAAAACATCAGGAGTGGGTTGTTAGATAAATTTAGCAGCAGGGAAGCCTGCAGCTCATCAGACTTCTCTTCCTCAAAAGCAGGTACTTATTGCAGTCAAGAGGAATTATTGCTGGTGATCCCTGGGCATGGTGATGTTTTTGTTATAATGAAAAAGTCTGAACAATGCAATTGCACCCCCACAATCATCCCTTTTGTTTCTCTACTACAATAATACACTTCTTTATGATGTGCAAGGTTTACACTTTGATTGCCAAACTATTATGGACAAACAAAATAATGGCTAGTGCTTGTCCAGTGGAGAAAACAAATCTAGGCACACAGACTGGATTCATTTCCTTTCTTCCCATACTTGCTTCATCTCAATTTCTTTGTGGGAACAGTTTTCCTTGTAGAAGGTCGTTCATTTACTTTATGATCACAAAATCTTCACCACAAACTCGTATTTTGCTTTCAAAAAGACTTTTGGTGAAATCTAGGTCAAGTTATTATCATCAAGGCCCTTCTCTTTAGCTCAGATATGTCCCAGCAGTTTCAGAATCTTGGACTAGATCATCTCTAAGCCCCTTCCAACTCCTACCATTCTGTGATTCTGTGATTTTCTCATGTTTTCTCAATAGATCCAAATAAAGAAGGAGACCTTAATAAAACCTGAAGACAAAGCTCTCACAGGTCCTATGCTGAATGAGAGCACACTCATGCTGTTCACCTACAACCCTACAAGAACATCTGGTTGTTTCCTCACAATCACCGTAGACTTTGGATCACGCTTGTGAGCAGCAAGTCCTAGCCTTTGCTGCTGGACATTTCTTTCCCACTCCTAGCCAATAAGGGGAGTGGAAGTAAAGATTTCCATCAGTGTCCACACAGCACCAGCAGTTAGTGTACACAGTCAACTTTCATCTTGTTAGTAACTATCACAGCTATTGCACCATCAGTCTTCGCTCCACGTCAAGCATGAAATACCCTGCCATCAGCACCTGCCCAGCAGCGCTGTGAATTAACGAATCGACACAAAGATCAGCAATGAAAGGAAACAGGCTGCAGCTGAGAAGGCCTACAAGCAAAAGAGAAACAGAAATCTAACACTTCAAAATGAAATCATTCCTTCATCCTGTTTCATTATTAGGTATTTGAGAATGTTAGAGGAGGAAAGTAACTTTTAAGTCAGATTCCAAAACGGTTGTTTCAGGAGAAATAACTGAAGCTGGAACACAAAAAGTTCCATTTAAACATATGGAAAACTATTTCACTGTTTCAGTGAGGGAGCCCTGGCCCAGGCTGCCCAGGGAGGGTGTGGAGGCTCCTTCCTTGGAGGTCTTCAAGACCTGCCTGGACACGTTCCTGTGTGACCTGATCTATGTGACCCTGCTTCTGCAGGGGGTTGGACTGGATGATCTCTAAAGGTCCCTTCCAACTCTACCATTCTATGATTCCATGAAATAACCTCACTTCACCCCACTGTTCATTTTACTCTTGGATGTTCTTGGTTTGTAAAACACTTCAAGCCTACAACAGCAGAAGCCAGTTAATAAGCACTGGACTTCCATTCTCTGTTCTGCTATTCCCTAGATGGAAGGCCAATAAAACATTTCCAATCACTAAATGCTCTTTTTATTTACAACCTGTAAAAGAGATACAATAGAACAGGATCAAACTATGACATTTAGTTAGTATATGTCAAGGAATAGGAGATTGGTATACAATAAGAATTGTATATTTGCAAAGCGCACATTTTGTCCCTCACAAAATACACGTGTCAATATTTGAAAGAAACTCAAGATACTTTTTTTCTGCTTTTGGAATGAACCTATTTTCCTTTTGAAAACATATTCCATGTTATAATAATCTTCAGAGACTGGTTCTCCCTATCTTCTTGCTGATTAATGCCTGAAAAACACTGCTGTGTTTAAAAAACACGGCAAAAATAGAATGAGTAGTGCCTTGAAAATAGTAATTTGAAAGGCACGTTATTCAGATGGTGCTGATAAATCCCACTGTTGCTTTCCTTAGGGTAAAAGGGGATCTTTCCCTTACCATACAAATAGCATAAAATATGCAAATCAGCCTTGCATTCAACAGGTCAAATATTTCAAATGTTCAATTTACAAGTTAAGAAAATTCAAACCATTTTAAAGGTTATAATAATGCCGTGAAATAAAAGACATTACACATGGCAGGAGCTGTCCTGTTGCTCATTGATAAATTATTTTCTTGAATTCACATTAACAACCACATTAGTGAAGTGCTCCCTAGTCCTCCAGAGTTACAGTTCAAGGTAACATGTGACAGATTGGAGCATTCTTAAAGGAAGACAATCTCCAGAGTGTGTAGATCGCAGCTTTGCTTACTGGGAGATTACAGTGGCTTTTTTATCTTACAAACGTGCAGTTATACTGATAACTTTGAAAGTAGAATATTACATATCATGCTAAATTCTCCACCAGCCTGTTATGTTCTTTCTTTGTTTCTTTCTTGCTTGCTTTTTTCTTTCTTTCTTTCTTTCTTTTTTTTTCCATTTAGCTATTGCTGGCTTGCCAGAGATCTTGAACTTGAGAAAGGTTAGACATCACAATGCTGGAGCAGTTTGTGAGCATCAGCAGATTTAGCTTGTAATTTCATTGATCTATGTGGGCTTGCTGTTTGCAAACCAGCTGCTGCACTGTTTCCCCACAGCTACTGATCCGAGTAGCATTGATTTTTTCCCTTACATTAACATAGCATTACTTCTTTAATGGGCAATAAATGACTGGATGTAAATACAAACAGGGCTGCAACAACAAAAGAGAGGGGGAAAAAAATGCATTAGTTCTTTTTATTTAAAGAATTCTATTAATGTTTTCCACAAAAAAATTAAAAGCATAAGTTATTGATCAAGATAAAATCTATTTTTAGTGGGTTTATTCCCACACATTTAGTTTTGAGAAGAATAACCTTTTTTTTCTCACTGTGTTTACTCAGTCCAAAATGTTGCATCTTACAAAGATTGCATTTTTGCCTCAGTGTAAATGGTTGCATAGATTTATTTTTTTTAGGAAGAATTATAGAAAGCAACACAAAAGATTCTTTCCATTATGTTTATACTAAAAGCAGAAGAACCTATATTGGTTCTGAAGGACACATCATCTGTTAGCTCTCATGTTTCTACCATACAGAAACCTGAATGGACTTCAGTTTTGACTGAGATGTGACAGCTGCATCACAGTCCAAACTCAGTATCTTATGTATAATATGCTTACTATAAGGTCATGATCTCACTGCATATTAGTCCTTCAATGGGTAGTGTTTTAAATAACCTCACAGGTTTAAAGTCCAAGGTAGTGTAGAAAGGACAGTGGAAGAACAACAAAAAAGACTATACAACCTCAACCTAACTCAAAACCTAAAACCCTACAACCTATTAGCTTAGTCATTTCTGAATGATCCTGATCAGGCAAAGGTTCCTGATCCTCTTGAACAGTAGGTGACAGCCAATAGGGATGTCCATCCCAAAAAGAAATGCAAAACTGAATGTAGCTCCTACAGACACTTCATGAAGAGAGGATGAGATTGTGAGTGCTGGGAAGTAACAGGGAAGCTCTTCCAAAGAAAGTTAGTGGTGGGTTACAGCCTCTGGGCTGCAGATAACAGTAGGCAGTAGTACCAGTGATTTCCTCAGTGCTATAATTAACAGCACCTCAAAAACAGAGACACTCCAGCAAGATTCAACAAGACTCAGACTTCCCTTTAAGTATTTATGAACGAGGATGGTTGTTTTTTCTTTTATGATAAACACAGCTCTTATTCTGGCCATGCAGCCTGGAAGTGGTCCAGTAACCTGGCAGATGGGAATTCCTCATTCTCCTGTAACCCTGTCTACCAATACCTAGAGAGGGCAAATCATTTCACATGGATGCTGCAGTGATAGCTATTGGATCCCTACTCTGATAGCAGATAAATTATTCACTGGAATATAAAGGTATATAATATGGTGCTGGAGCTGAAAATAACTCAGGAGTTATTTTCCAAATACTATACCAAATTATTACCATATTATTAACAAAATTATACATTTAACAAGTTAAAATATATATGTTGTCAGTTTAACCAATCTCTCCTAGTCTCACAGTCACAGAATCACAGAATCTTAGGGGTTGGAAGGGATCTGTAAAGCTCATCCAGTGCAACTCCCCCTGCCAGAGCAGCACCACCTAGAGTAGGGCACACAGGAACTCATCCAGCTGGGTTGGAATGTCTCCAGAGAAGGAGACTCCACAGCCCATCTGGGCAGCCCCTTCCAGGGCTCCCTCACCTCAACAGGGAAGAAGTCTTTCCTTGTGTTTCTTTGGAACCTCTTCTGTTCCAGCTTGTACCCGTTGCCCCTTGTCCTATGTCAGTTTCAGCAGATACAATGTCCAAATCATTAATAATTTTATTAAGTAACACCTGGCTCCAATATGAACCTTTAGTCCACCCTGCTATTAACCTCACATTCTTAGATTTTCAGTGTAAGATTTTCGCCATCAGTTATTCAATTTATATTCCACCGTGAGATTTTTGCCCCTTACCTCATGGTTGTATTTTTCCCTTAATAGTCTTTTATGAAGGATCATATCAGGCATTTTTTTTAAATCCAAATAAATTATGTTCACTGGGTCACCTTTATCTACTATTTTATTAACTTTTTCAAAGCACTTCAGCAGGTTAGAGAAGCATCCTTTCCCTCTACTGACGTTGTGCAGGTTTGACCCTATTAGGTTATACTTATCCATGTGCTGAACTATTCTATCCTTAATTAGACATTCAATCAGTTTCCCCAGAAGCAAGGTGAAGTTCACTGGTCTTAATTCCCAGCATCTCTTTTTGGTCCTGTTTTAACCACAGACATCATATAAAAAAACTTCCAACCATCACTGGTCTATATCACGTCATCTTGCAAGTGTCTTCTTTATTTCACACTTTACTCTTGTGAATGATAATGATTTTTAATTGTTTTCTATTTTTATATGAGTTTATCAAATCACTCACCCTTGTAGGAGACTACAATTATTGCTAGTGCTGCTCTGCCTTTTACATTTCTAGCACAGTCACTACTGCAGCTGTCATCTATAAGAATGAACAAGGTGAGAGTCTGTTTAACTTTTGAACTCTTTTGCTGTGGTGGGTAGATAACCACGGTTTTAATCTGATATCTCTCTTCCTTTTAATTATTTTGACCCTATTTTGATGAGCGACTTTTCACTTCTTTCTTCAAAGTCATAAAATTTATTCTGCAGCTCTGGGCGCTCTTTGATTTTTGTTTTTGTGGACAGACGTGGATAATCAACCTCAATGGATTATTATCGAGCCTCACTTTGAGCACTTTTCATAGAATCATAGAATGGCAGGGGTGGGAAAGGACCTTTAGAGATCAACTGGTCTAACCCCCTTGCAGAAGCAGGTCCCAGCTAGATCAGGTCACACAGGAGCATGTCCAGGTGGGTCTTGAAGACCTCGAAGGAAGGAGCCTCCACACCCTCCCTGGGCAGCCTGGGCCAGGGCTCCCTCACCTGAAACACTGAAACAGTTTTTTCTTACGTTTCAATGGAACTTTTTGTGATCCAGCTTCATCCCATCACCCCTTGTCCTGTTGCTACATACTATAGGAAAAAGTGCTGCCCCAACCTCCTGACACCCACCCTTTAGATATTTGTCAATATTAATAAGTTCCCCCCTCAGTCTCCTCCAGACTAAACAGCCCCAGTTCCTGCAGCCTTTCCTCATATGAAAGACGTTCCATTCCCCTGATCATCTTGGTGGCCCTGTGCTGGCCTCTCTCCAGCACTTCCCTGTCCCTCTTGAGCTGAGGAGCCCAGAACTGGACACAGGACTCCAGATGAGGCCTCACCAGGGCAGAGGAGAGCGGGAGCAGAACCTCCCTTGAGCTGCTGCCCACACTCTTCTTGATGCCTCCCAGGCTGCCATTGGCTTCTTGGCCACAAGGACACATTGCTGGCTCATTTCTTGAAGAGTGTAAAAACAGCATCAATTCCTAACACCACCATACATTAATAAGTGGTCAGACTCACCAGCAACATCTAATACCAGGATTTATTAATGCTCTCTTTCCCATGAATCTGACAAATGACAAAAAGAAAGAGGTTGTGCTTATGTCAAAAGGTATAGATTTGTATTCTGGGCTTGTAGAAGATGTTCTCGGACTATGTTTTAGGTACACAGGTCTTAATGATCAGGAAATATTGTTGAACACGATTTTTAGCGAAAAAGCATTGGAAATTCCCACTGAAATGTGTACATGGCTAAGTAAAGGTCAGTAAGCTATTGAGTAAATCTGAAGTGCTCACATTAGAGGATTAGAAACTCCGAATTTTCAGCATTCAGTGAAGTTGGTGGACTTTCCTCTGAAATTCAAGACTTATTGTCCATAACAATCAGGTCTGAATCTGAATGGATGAGAAAATTGAAAAGGAACTTCAGCTGGAAATTCTGTGTTTGGTCACGAGCCACACAAAGCCACCAAGTATGAAAACCTAAGTTTCAAACTATGCCCTGCTTCTACGAGAGACCCCACACTACGTGAGCTTCGCTTGGGTTTGAATTTCAGTACAAAAACATCACATAGCTCTAACTGTAAGATTAAGGTAGATTACTACCGGTTTTGTTTTCCCTTCAAATAGAAGTTCCAGTTTCATCTGTGTTCAGAGATTCCATGTGCTGCGCTGTTAAGCACCGATTTCTGCTTAAATGGTATTTCTATCAGCTTGAACACATTAAAATAGAGCACCTTTTAATGCATGTGTTGAACGTTAAATCATTTTTGCTCCGGGGAAACTGTGGTAAACAGGAACTGTCAAAAATTGTAATGACACAAAATTAAAATAATAGAAAACAGTCAGGAACAACAGCTTCTCTAATCACGTTAAAAGTTCAGCCCTGCATCTTCTAAGTCCGTACAGAAAAAGCAGAAAGGTTGAGGAAGGAAAACTCGAGCACACAAATACACACGGCTGAACAAAAAGAGCTGGAAAATATCATTGTTCCCATTCTTTGCATACTGTGAAGTGCGCTTCAATCAATGTAAGGAAGATGCAACCAATTTAATATATGATTATTTTTATTATGACAATTACCCCCTTGTTCAGGGTTTGGGGTTGGCTTTTTTTTTTATTCAAAATCTTAGAAAATACGAGATTATTGTTTAAACGCTCTAAATTGGAGCAACTTCTGGAAGCCTGCATTGTGTCAGAAAGAAGCTGATCTGAAGAAATTAAACTGCATCAGAAATATTGACAGGCATGTAGATTGAATTACATGAATATGAGAGACATACAGACTTGGAGCAGTTCTGCTTTAGTGATCAATGTCAAGTGAATTTCAAACATTATTTTGGTTTGTTTCTCGTGTCTTATTTTAGATTTTAATTTAAATTAGTAGTGGGAAGTAAAATCACTATTTATTAACTTTCACTTGCAAACAGGAAAAAATCCAAGTAGGAAAAGCTCATCTGAAGTGAAAACCTTCCATTCTACTAAGGTTAAGCAACGATATATTTTATATTTATCATGACACAAAGTAGTCAAAAGCAAGAAGTAAAAACTGAGACTTGAAAGTTTCCCGCTATTAATGCCGTATGTAGCTGATGTACACAGGCTGTATGGTGAGGTTGCATTGCCCCCTATAGTCACTGTGTGTCAGCTGGGAGGGGAGGGGGAAGAGAAATGGAGAGTAGGAAGAATTATTTGCCAAAAGTGCTATGCATTTGGTTTTGATTCATACTTTGGAACGATGGACTAATCCAATTTGGCCATGCTGTTCGAGGAGAATTTGTATGCGTTATTTTCCAAGCACACATGGATGAAGTAAAATGTGCTCTCACATGCAGATCAGAAGACCTCTGCAGCCCCTGTGGTCTTGTTTGTGTTTGGGGTGCAGCATTTGTTGGCTGCACACTGACAGTGCAGCAGGGATGCCAAGGTACCTGCTCTATGGACTCAGATGCAGGAGACGACTGAGTTTGATTCACCAGCAGAAAGCAGGAGGGCACACGGGTGACAACACTTTTGCTCTTTGGAGGCTGAGCATAACAGGGACATTTCAGTCCAAGGCAACATATAACTCTGAAAACAGTGCTTGAATTGCAGAGCAATTGAGGAGTACATACACAGACAGCTCTTTGAAGCAGCTTCAGCATAGGGACCATAGAATCATAAAACAGTTATGGTTGGAAAAGACCTGGAAGATCATTGAGTCCAACCAGTCACCTCACACTAAGACCAGAAAGAGAGTGAAAAGGTTCAGATCAAGGTTATTCTTTGGCAGTAGGAGGAAAAAATCACAGAATCTTAAGGGCTGGAAGGGACCTCAAAAGCTCATCCAGTGCAACCCCCCTGCCAGAGCAGGACCACCTAGAGCAGGTCACACAGGAACTCATCCAGCTGGGTTGGAATGTCTCCAGAGAAGGAGACTCCACAGCCCATCTGGGCAGCCCCTGCCAGTGCTCCCTCACCTCAACAGGGAACAAGTTTTTCCTTATGTTTCTTTGGAACTTCTTCTGTTCCAGCCTGTACCCATTGCCCTTTAATGCCCCTTAATGATGTCATTGGACATCATTAGGAATGCAGCTAGTTTCCTCATGCTGCCCATGGGCACTGGCAACAGTGCTCTTTAGGATCCCCTGGGTCTAGGGGGCTCTGGACAGTTCCCAAATCCCCACAGAGTAATCCGACACTTTCAACCACCTGCTCAAGGACAATGTTACATTCCAGGGCTTGGATTTTTCCAGTCAAGCCCAATTTTCTTAACTTTGCTGTCAACTAAAAAAACTGTTATCTCCCTATAAAATTAATTGAATCTCAGCAGCTGTCCTAATACTCTTCTCTTCTCAACATAATTATGCACAGCATTCAGTATATTTTAATAGGTCCAGACACAATATAACAAAAAGCATTACATTCGTGAGGATCTCTTAAAGATATCTAATCAAATACTGATGTTACTGTGCCAAAAGCTTGTCACAAATGACAAATATTCAATGAGCTCCAGATCAACACCATCTTTCGTAGGGTGCAACACACTGTTACTACTTTTTGTCTTGTTTCTGGGGACATCTCCTCTGCTATGATAATTTTACCTTCAGCTAGAAAAAGTTAGTGCTGTTCCTGAAAGTTATCGTTTTCATTTTTTAATCTCCTACCTCTTTTCCTTTAGTGGCACAAACATGTTTGTGAGGATGTGATGAACTGCTTGGAAAACTTATGCAGCTAAAATCCCAGGTTTTTTGTCAACATATTATTTTTCATTTGAACCAGTTATTCAGGCTCACCATGTAGCAACACTTGTGCTTGCATAAGGAACAGAAGAAAAAGAAATAACAGCAGTAAGTTACGGTAACTGGAACTGATGTCTAATGACAATTGGAGTTCTTTGTGTAGTTATGGCTTCAGGAATATGAATTGTCCTTAAAATGCCTTTATTTCTCACTTGGTCTGAGAAGAAAGTGTTATGGGTGTTCCCATCCACGTACTTTCACAAATACTCTCTGTCTAAACAGAAAAGATAGTCCTGCAAAGTGGAGCAGAAGAACTTGTTTAGCTTTTGTGAGTACATGCCCAGACATAGTTCCATGTCAAATCTATATTTTACTATGATGACTGGAGACTCAGTAATGACTAAGCTACTGATGGGATGTGATTGCTGCTCACCGAGCAGATCAATACTGTCTCAGTGCCTCCTGATGTGAAGGGGTGTATCCTGATAGTATTCAACTGTTCGATTATCTTACTCTTAACTGTAAGCTCTCTGAAGCAGAGTCAGTTTTTTGTTCTGTCAGCCCTGTAGCTAGCATGAGTTCTGCAGGTCATGAAGGTCTAAAGTGAAGCAGAAATATCTTCAAAGTTTACTCATTTTAAAATGTACAATATTCGCAAGAGTCATCACAACTTCTGGTTGCCTCACCTAGAAAACTGACCTTATTCTTATCTTTTCTAGTCTCTCATTTTGCTTGCTTTCTACACTATATCCACTGAAGTACTGTTGTGTATTAGATTTCATTGTGTAGTATTTCAGCCAACACAAACTTTTAACAGTGAGCAATTCCAAGCCATATTATTATATTTGCCCTTTATTTATTTTCTCTCAGCCATGATTCTTTACTTCTGTGTTTGTACTCAAACACATACATGCACCTACCTTGAGTTATTTCAATAGCTAGTGGAAAATTCTTTAAGGATGGCTGTTGCTTGCCCATTGTCTATTTTATTCTGTCTAAATTACATGAAATGTTTTTCTTCAACCAATACAATTTGATTGTGTCCAAAGAACGTACAAGCAGTATGTTCTGCCACTTATGGTAAACAGAAGACTTTCATCAGGTTAGCAGCAAACTGTGTCATCATGCTAAAGAACCAAAAATCACTGTGGGGCACGAGCCTATCTCCATAGCTGTGTTACCAGCTTTCAGCAGCAGTGCACTACCTAACTGGTGCAGAAGACACATTTGGGGAAGCAACATTTCAGAATGCCAAACATACAGAGTTGAGCCAGTAAATCTTATGAATTATCCATGCAGAGCAGACAGAACATTTGTTTTCAAGGTCAAATGAGAAAGATCCCCTGACCTGTGTGGTAAACTACACAGTAATACATTTATCCATCTTTGGAATGTAAGGGACAAAGTCAACACAGAGAGAAATGAACCAGTGGGATAAGTCTGCCAAGTTACCAAAATCATTATGCCATCTGTTTTACTGGCATTATGTGTGTGCAGGGCATAGACAATTAAAAATAGACCACTAATTCAAATTTTAGTTTCTTCCAAACTAGACTGTAGCATCAAATACTTTTACTTTCTTTGCATAACCCTCAACTGGTTTTTTTAATATCCTTTTTTTCATACTTGTTTAGTCACCTCATAACTAATGCAACAGAAAGAGAAAATAAAGCAATAATTGATTCTTTACAGGGAAATTGCAGTAGTGTCTCATAAACGCTTCTCCACTTCCTTTTGGCCTTCACCAGGCAATATATTTAAAGCTGGTATCATCCTCTCAAAATAGTGTGTTTTGTTATGGTTGTCAACACTAACATTTAAAGGACAGCGATTCAGAAAAGAGGCGAGGTGGTCAATCAGTTCCTCCTAAACACTTTGGACAAGCAACACTCAAGTTTGGTTGCTGAATCTGATGGGCTGTTCAAGTACAGTCCTTTGATGGTTCAAGAGAAGGCTTTTGCACTGCCAGGAGAGCAGATCAGAGAATGAATTCTTACAGAGAATGTTGAGATTAAACTCTCCAGTAGTGCAAAGGGGCTCAAAAGCGAATACACAACCATCCCAAAGCCCTTTACATTAGCAGAATAGGGTAAAAAGGTGTTATTGGGACTCAGAGAATCATGATTTCTCTTGCTTTTATCTTGCCTTGCCAGGAAGAACAAATGACTTGACTCATTTACAGGACACTGTCCCTGTCTTGCATTTCATCAACCCCATCATAGGGAACTCAGACCTTCCGACTTTCACCACTAGACACTTTTCTCCCTCCTGCAGTCCATTTCTCTTTTCCATTCCTCTCCCTGCAGTATTGCAAAACTTGAGCTGAATCACGCACTTCTGCTAGGTGATTCTGCAAAGCAACATAAAGGCTATATCATGCGGTTTGTGAAATGTGAAGTCTATGCATATTACAGTTTTTCTAAATCACTGGAATGGTATTAGAGAAAAAACTTCAACATTTGCATCTCTGATGACTGCAGAGTGGTAGGATCCTGCAACAAACATTTCAGTGTGTTCAGCACTGTGCTTTTAGATGCCTCTGCGCAGGCAGTTTAATTTCTTATACATCCATGTCATTTTTCGTTTGTATTAATATTCCCACATGACAAGTACATTACTTCAAGCTGCTGAATTGATTTTCAAGAGGAATCTTGGTTTACATAAATTGTTACTTCTCATGACACTTTTCAAAAAATGGACAAATTGAATTCCATCTCTTGTAAGGAGCATTGAGAAGGACACAAAAGCAGGGGGGGAATTATAAGCCAGCACAACCAGTCATATTTTTACAAATGCTTGTGAAAAGATAAATTAGTTACTAAAAAGTGTGATTAAGAAAACAAATGCAACAGCTCAACGTATTTCCTCTCCTGGATTGTTCAAGTTTACAAAACAGGCATGCCCCTCAGAGAAACTGAAACTAAGGATCTGCACTTAGTGTTTACCACAGGTACAGCACCTCTAGAAGCAGTGAAAGATGACAGTTGTGTGTCTGACGTACAGATGCTCTTTTTCTGGGTACACACATTAGAGAGAAGTGCAAAATACAACATTGTCCATCACAATTTGTCTACATCGGGGTATCTACTGAGCATTTCAGATACATTCAGCACTTTCTCACTACCTGCAACCAAAGTCTACACATCCATTAGGTTCTAGCCCAATACAGTTCATTCTGTGACATGGCTGCAATAGGTTTTTTCCCATTTGTTTCCTGTATTGTCCTAGCTGAATCTCCACTATTGTTTTCTTCATTGTGAAATGTTATTGTTTTCTTGTTTTGCTATTTTGGCATTATATGTGGCATTTTCCCCTCCTCTCCTCTCCTCTCCTCTCCTCTCCTCTCCTCTCCTCTCCTCTCCTCTCCTCTCCTCTCCTCTCCTCTCCTCTCCTCTCCTCTCCTCTCCTCTCCTCTCCTCTCCTCTCCTCTCCTCTCCTCTCCCCTCTCCTCATTCTTTCCATTCCTTTCCCTTTCTTCACTTTGCTACTCTAATCTCTTTCAATCGACTGTTTCATCTCCAACTGCAATAAAGATTCTCACAAGATTTATTTTACATGAATGAAGACATTAACACCAAAACATTATAATATTCCAACACTTTCCTATAACTTTGGTAGATCACCACACAATTGCATTATATAAAGTGTCCATGAACCTGCAAAGCAGCCTAGCTGCTTGCTCGTCACTGCAATGTTTAGCTCTCTTATCTTGTGTGTTTTGCTTTGATATGATACTGCAGAATAATGAGAGCATTAAAATTGCATAATTGCAGCACTGGTAAAATACCACTGCTGTTGGTCAAGTACTAACGAAAAATGAATGCAATTCCTCATCACATTTGGACAGTCATTTAAAACCAGGCAGTGTTTAGAAACACATGACTACAATGTTTACCCATGAAGAAAACAGTGTTTCTTTATATTTCTAAAGAACCATACCTCTCTTTTAGGAGATCATGCCAGTTTCTTTTGTGGAGGCCAATAAGGGTCATTAAACACCAATGGGTCTCTGAGTCCTTCTTCAAAGTCAGTGACACTGTAGGTTGCACCAGAGATGTCATTTTCTCTCTGCACAAGATCTGCAGGGCAAAGGAGGCAAATGAACTATGAAAAACATAATCAATGCTTTTACTGTTGCTTTCTTCATCATAAAAAATCCATTTATTTAAACTCCATGGAAAAAAAGAATTGCCTGATAAAAGCATAAATATATACTTTGGTCATACTTAGCATTTTTCATTTTAAGAGAGAGTTTTGTCATCAATTTTTGAGGGGGGGGGGGAAATAAACATTCTCCGTAATAACTATTACACAAACTTGTTTCACAAGCTTCAGGACAAAGCAAGTGGTTCACAAAATTAATTCACCTAGAACAGTTTCTCAGAGCCGACAGGAAGGTGCTTTACAAGTATCTGAGGGGATTAGTAGCCTGTAGCACTCCTTTTCAGAAGTGACTTGAGCACTAAGGTTCAGCGTTTTGAAAGTACCCGAGCCTTTAACTCACATTTTAATTTAAGAGAGTTAGACCCTCAAAACCTATGAGGATCTAGAACTCAGGATGAAAAGCCTAACTGAAAGTCAAGGGGATCTGAGTTATCAAAAGACAGAGTTTTTAAAAGTACTTAGAAACTCAGAGGCAGAGCTAGGCACCTGCTGATTTCCTTTTTTCAAAGTGCAGTGTGGAAGGGTTAAGTCCCTAACACTCACTGAGATTAGTGTGCTCTTAGAAAGTGCTAAGTACACCCCTGCATCTAAATACCTTTAATTTTTTTCCTGACATTTGCTTTTGAAAGTGGGCTTTATCCCCTGAATGCAGTGATTCCTCCTGTGCTTAGTTCTCCACCCCACAAGGATTGTCATAGACACGCTTTCCTCATGGTCTTGATGGAAATGGATGGAATTAGGTGGCAAGATCTTACTTTAACAAAATTTAGTTGGTATTCTGATTCAGAAATTCATAAAAGGTTGAAGAGTTGAAAATAACAGACAGTTTTGCTCCACTGTGATCATACTTGGGAGAGCTCTGATAGACCCTGAGGACATTCAGCCTCAAGAGTTCACCCTGTAAACGCTAAAGCAGCCTACAGCACACAGGCACTTAACGTGTAAAGTCATACTGTTAGCAGTGCTAGAGTCTGATAATAGCTACTCACTCTCACCATATTTGGGAGGAGATTGAGGGGTGGAACGAAGCAGAAAGTTGCAATATGACACAAACCTGGCAAGATGCAGTTTCAGATTTTGATTTCAGAGGCAGCAGAATTTCTTTCTGATCGCATTGCATCCCAAATATCTGCAGCTCTGAGATTTTAGCCTCTGCTAGTTATTTTTCTTGCTTTTATAATTGACTCATATAATTATGTAAAAATAAAATTCTCTGTAACAGTTCTCAGCATTCAGCTTTTAAAAAAGAATCCACTCTCTGGTAACTGAAAATGTTAGTTCCTTCCCGAGCCACATTCGGGTTTTTTTTCCCTTTACTGACTGGCTTCTGAACACACTGGCTGATGGTAAGCTTTGTCATGAGATGCTGAGATATAAAGAACAACAGGTTACCTCATAATCTCTTCTTGTTAATGCTTGTTCTGGAGAGCACCTGCTGTCTTTAAAAGGGATTTGAGTGACCCAAGATTAAGAAGTCTCCCTACAACAATTACCGTTCTTATCACTGAAGAATACTCATACCAATGTGACATCTTCCTGATGGTTTCAAATTCACAGACTGAGGGAAAGATAAGAGTCAAAGAACCATACAGTGTGCAATTATAAGAAGACATCAAACCAGTCCAATACAATTCCATTTTGGAGAAGAGTAACGCTATCAGACTAATTGATTTCTGTCTGCAAAGTACCTATTAGGACAAAACACCCTCTGATTTCATTTAAGGAAATTTTAAAGAGCAACGCTGCTTACAGTATTTCTAATCATCCTTCCAGCTCATCCTCACTGGGCAAACGACATAATGGCCACAGGGAAGCAAAATGAATCACACAACCTAACACTGGCAATTTTTCAGAGAGGGCACTAAAACTCATCAGCCCTATTGACAGTATGTCTTGCTGCCTCCTTGATATATAAAAAATACAAAAGCACAGACTTCCATCCTCGTGATGTCCAGTCAAACCTGTGATATAAATAAAGGATCTGCTACCATGACACCCATCATAGTATATCACATATTGCTCCTTAAAACATTTTTTCTAAGCTTATATAACCACTGAGCTCCTACCACTGTTACTTTCTTTGACAACACTGTTTGAAGCCAGTTTTAGGAAATATTATCCAAAGGCATCAGTGTTTTGAAGACTAATGTAGAAGGATGAATTTATCAATAAGAAAAAATGGTGCTCATTGAATCTGATTGTCCTCCATTCTTTCCAACAACTTGGACACAAATAAAGGACATTAACTATAATCTTGTTTCTTCTCCTCCCGCTCCCTCAACTCAGAATCCTTCAGAAGATGTCTTTAATAAATAGAGGGGAAAAAAAGCACCAAACTTAAGTATGAAATAGTATTAACCAAACTAGTACTCTTTCACAGTAAATGAGAAAGTAAGCCTGCTGGGAACCTCCCTTTGTCAAATCTGAGGGCATGTTGATGTCTCCAGATGACCAAACATCTCCTAGGTCATAGCAGTAATAACCGCACCGTCTAACTCATTTAGAAGGCATCTGAATCAAAATGGAACTGACCTAGTTTTGTTTCCAAGTAAAGAAAAACTCACAAACTGGTTAGAGATTGAAATTAATTATTTTAAATCAGATGCAAACAGTAGGTTTGCCAGAAGGAATAAGGAACAGAAGGCAACAGTGATAAAGGGTAATTGAAGACTGGCATCCTGGATAGTAAGTGATGGAAAGCCAAGATGGCAGTCTGCTACAGATGAAGAAAGTTTGGAGTGTCCCAAGTTGAGAAGGTGAAATTGTGATCTGAAGTCAATTCACTTTTGCTTGGCTGTGTTTCGGATTCCTCTAGTGGAAGAGAATATAGTTCACTGCTCATGAGCTCTCTATTTATAAATGCATTAGACTATGTTGCTTTTTGTGCTAATAACAATGCTTGAAGGATAATCTCAGTATAACTTTAGAGCACATTATGCATAGCTGTCTTCTTGACTGTAGAACACCTGAAATCCATTGACTGCATCCACAGTGCTAAAAAAAACACATGTGCAAAGAGCACCCAAATTAATTAGCAAGCTGTAGCATGCTGCCAAAAGCAAAGATGGCTAAACATTACCTTTACTGGAGTGTGTGCATCTCACTTCTCAATGAGTAACACGCTTCCAGCACCTCAGAAATTGTGTCAGCTACATTGTGGACCCCAATGGTACACAGTGATCTGCTAAAACAGATAGATACTATGTGGTTGACTTGTATAGATCTGGATTGGACACAGAAACCCAGACTGTTCCAGTGATCCACAGATCAGTTATTATACAACAAACCCCACCAGCTCTTTCACAGCTTGCTCAGCCTGCTGTGTCACTACGTAGTTAAGAAGCCTTTAATCTTCAGGCTGACACGGGCGCAATGAGTCTACAGACTAAAATTTCATACACAATTTGGATGAAAGCTAATTACTGCCTGTTATTCTAGCTGCTTTCCTCCAAGTAGAAGAACGTGGGGGGAAAGAAAAATCAAATGCATTGCTTTTACTGCTTCATGCTTCGCGTTATGAACTGCAACTGTGAAAATGTTAGTACGCAAAGAAAGCTTCTCCTATATTTCAACAGTATAAAAGACTGTCAGTCGTAAAATACTGCTGGTCAAGATGTATCCCTCAAGATATATGTTTAATTTACTTCAAATTAAAATCCTTTTATCTAGGTTCCCAGCTGAGGGCATATTTTTACAATTGTCTCCAATGAGAAGTGCATTTTCAGATCTGAGCAGCAGTCCTTAAGAGGGGGCTTTGTGATATCTTTATGCCCATGTGTGTTAACTCTCAAGCTCCAATGGGACTGTTCACATCGTGCAGAGTAACATGAATCAGCCTCTTCAGGAGTAGGGATATCAGTGTAACATCACTAATAACATTATAATGCACCAGTTAAAAATCAAGTACGCATAAAGATTAGTCTCAGTGAAAACTGTTGTTGGTTGAGTATAACAGATCAAACGGAGGCAAATGTAACAAGGGAACCAGGAAAAACAGCTGTAAAATCAAAGGATGTGAATATGTATATATCACACTTTACCAGAGGCAAAAACAACAACAACAAAAAAAGGACAAATAAGCAAGGAGATAATGTGCTTCAAAATTCAGTAATCAGAGGAAAATTATGAATTAATAAGGAAAAATGTATCTTCTAAAAGTCATCTCTGTGATGTACAAGATATTCGAGCCAGATTCATACATATATTTTAAAGAAATGGCAAACCACAGCTTTCAACAACAAAAAGCCTTTTCATAATCAGAGAATGGTGTAAGAAATCTTCTTAATGAAACAGTTGCACTGTCTCCTGTCACAATATCCTTTGATGACAGATTATGCTTCAAGGTGAGAGCCAAGTCAGTTGAGATTCTTATTCTGAATTACCCCATGGGAATCCATCTCTCTCTCTTCTGACTATGGGTAAATCCTGTTGAGTTGAGAGTCCATAGAGCAGCTTCTTTAACAGTTTATTTGGTTAATGCATCTGTTTATTGGAGACTGATTTAAGTGCTTTCATACTTAAAAAAAAAAACAGAAAAAAAAGACAAGCATTTCAGAACGTTATTTCAATAAATTGTTTTATCCTTGGTATCTTTTCTTCCCATGATCTGGTTTTCACCATTTCTCATCATGTAGTCATAGTCACCACCATTGTATCCCAAAAGGATGATTTTAACTCTAGCTTCTGTAGGAGATTTCATCTATTTCCAGATAACTCATTAGCGGTTCCTCTGCATTGTACACTCAAAAACTGCTTTGCATGTTTATATTATTTCCTCCCCCCAGTTTCAGTTCTTGTTTTCTGACTAAATCAGCTGAACTCTAAAGGATGTTGAATTACAAAATAAAGTCATTTGTGCATTACAGGAAATGTATCCTCCAAAAGCCTCCTTTACACACCAGCCCTGCCCTTTCCAATCTTGAAAAAGGATCTTTGGAACCAAACTTGCAATGAGATGAGATGCATATACTTTTGACATTGAAACACCGGCAACAGTGCTGCCTATCTCACTACAAGCTTTTAGGTAACTTACAGAAAGCTCAGACTCAACAGCAAAGAAGCAGAGAGGAAAACAAGAATATAACCATGCTGCTCTAGAAGTCTATCGTGTGTCTATATCACTAATGCTGTCTGTAATTCTCATCATTGTCTCGGGAAGAACATGAGTGAGAGTGTTTGCAGACGAGGAGACACTGGAAGTGCCAAGGCTGTCCATGCAGAGCACTATTTCAGAGCCAGGGCCACTCTGGACTTGCACATATTTTCAGTGCAGGATACCAGAGCACTGCCAGAGCACTGAGCTGCCAGGATCCTTGGCCTGAGCACAGCAC
This sequence comes from Colius striatus, assembly GCF_028858725.1. Taxonomy (NCBI): domain Eukaryota; kingdom Metazoa; phylum Chordata; class Aves; order Coliiformes; family Coliidae; genus Colius; species Colius striatus. The sequence goes on from NC_084760.1 coordinate 4,892,706, forward strand.
AGCAGCTCCTGCATGTCTTCATAATGCAGCTAGACTCCAGAAAAGAGCAGAGGCAGCTTCCCCTCCATTTATCACATTGCCTCCTCACATGCACCGAGCTTTATTTTTGAGGCAATGGCCAATCACAGCCGAGTGGGCCCCTGGCTATTCTAAATTACATCAAGGCTGGGAACACCGTAAATCAGGCAGCAAACTTCAATGCCACCTTTGGCCACAATGACTATCAATCCTTTATCCCCATTAGTCACACCTGGAATCCAGCCCAAGCATCTGCAATCTTAAACGAGATACCTTCTTTGATGACTGCTTTACAACACACTGGTCCAGTGACACAACAGCTCTCCTCCCTCACAACCTATCGAGATGGGAAAAAAACAGGGAGAAATAGGATGTTTTCCATCAAAGAGAAATTAGATGCAAAATAACCCCCACAACCCTGTGCTCCCGCTACAACCAGAAACCTACAGTAGAATCTTTTTAGGGTACAGACAATTCTGGCTTAGTTCCACAAAATGAGCAGTAGAACTGCCTCAATTTAATTACCACCCCATGAAGCAGTCTGAGAGCCCTGGTTGCAATGCTTAGTAAGCGTTTTACCTCAGACAGCTTGAAGATGTATCGTAGCAATGAAATTACAATACGTACCATGACTTGTTCTGTCATCCTGCTTTGGGAATGCAGCATGCTTGTCTCTATAATGAGCTGTCTGATATTCACCCATTTCACCTGTAGCAAACAGGAGTAAAACGTTAAGTAACCATAAGTTGGCATATTAGTTGCATGCAAGCTGAAACGTTGGGTTTTGGCAGAAGGTTTCAGATCCTTTTAACTATCTAGACAAGTGTAATACATAATTTACTCACATTTACGTTTTGAAAAACATTTTGGATTTTCTAAATTTTTCATTATTACAATCTGGAAAAAAGGTAAAAAAAGAACCAAAAACAACCCACGAACACAGTTCTCTCCTTCTCCATCTTACTTTCCGCTTACAAGACTCCTGGAAAGTGTATTTGAGGGATGTTTACTATGTCTAACACAAGGATAAAACATGTTGTCACGGTTTAACCCCAGACTGCAATTAAGCACCACGCAGCTGCTCGCTGCAGACTGTGCCACTCTTCCTCTGGATAAGCAATTTTCCCAAAGTGTGTGGAAAAAAAGCAATGTTTTCACCCCAGGCTAAGTTTTAAAATACCCACCTCATAGGAGCTATTCACACATACAAGAAGACCCACCTAGAGCATCCAAGAAACCAGTGGATTTTCATTGAGTTAATCATTGACTCAACACTGCTATGAATTGCCACAGCCTGAATCTTGCTTAGTGCCATCTCAGAAGCCATGCATTGTGGAATGCAGAAAAATAATAGCCCACGTTAGCTGTAGCAATAGCCTACAAAAATCACCATCAAACCCAACTTTAAAATAGACTTAGTATAAATAAGTAAAGAAACGGAACTGAGAACCTTCCTCTGTTTCTCTGTAGGATTCTAAGGAAAGAATCCTCATGACAAACACTTACATGTAGAAAAGAAGCTTCAGAGAAGCTTCTAATAAAGGAACCTTGGAACCCAGATCACACAAGTATGGGAACATACAGTGTCTGTAATACTATCAGTGATGATGAGTTTAAGAAATTATTTGGAAGTTAATTGAAAATTTAGGCCTGAAATATCTTTATAACTGGCAGAACATCAACAATATATAATATGACATGACCGCTTGAGCTCAGTCTTCCTTTTTCTGTTTGCTGCACCTATGTTTGGCTAAGTCAGAGCTCTGTCCCTCTGTGATTGCCTGGGATCAAGGGATCAGGTACTCAAAACTCATTGCTCAAGTCACGCACTACCCAAATTTTCTGACAGTGTGTGCTTAGTTGTTTCTGAAGATCAAGCCCTCACTGAAATAGATCAAGTTAAGAACTTGAAACTCAAAAGGTCAAGAATCCCAAAATGTTGAACTGAAACAAGGTAAAGTTTCTCTGGAGACATTCCAACCCAGCTGGATGAGTTCCTGTGTGACCTGCTCTAGGTGGTCCTCCTCTGGCAGGGAAGTTGGAATGGATGAGCTTTCGAGGTCCCTTCCAACCCTTGAGATTCTGTGATACTGTAAATGACACAAAAAAATCTGATGTATACAAACTCTGAAGCAAAGATGATCCAACTCAGAGATTTAAAAGTCAAAATATACTGGAGAAAAATTGCTTGCTCTATGCTATTAAAAGAAATATATAAATGGCAACGACTGCAAGATAAAATATAGTTTAGATTCACCAGATGTTGGCTGCCGTACAAACCCCGTGTACAATAAATTGTCTTCAGGTCATACCCATTATTTTGAGTATGAATTATTTCTCAAACTTTATTTTCTTTCTCTTACACAATACATTTCTCTTTTTTTTTCTTTTAAAAATAGAAATATTCGGTCACCTTTCTTCAGACTGACAGGGTTACAGAAAACAAAAGTATCTCAGGATTTAGAAAGCACTTCCTAGTCACTATCCCCTGAAAGCATGAGTTCTCACTCTGAAAGAGCCATAATGTCCAAAAAGAAACAATACTCTGAACAAAGATAAAAAAATCATAGATTACTTTCACAGGCTCTTATTCTACAATGGAGAAAATATCCACACTCTAGCTAGGCTTCTTTGAAAGAATATTTTCCTTTTATATAGAGATAAAAAGCAAAGCTTTCAGGTCAGAGGCTATAGGGGAAAAGAGCTAATGTGTCCTCATGCTTTGATGTTACAAGTAGTCCCTAGTTACAAAAGGGTATTAGAGCTAGTAGTAAACCGAGCCAGCATATTTAATAACCACTTTCAATATGGGTGGTATATGGATTATTCTGCACATAACACAGCAAAGGGGCCTGTGCACGTTACAAACAATACACAGAGCTTTATTTTAACACCTTAACACAACTTTAAAATATGGCATGGCTAAAAGGTAACGTGTGATTTATAGATCCCATAGGAAGGCCTCTTTATTAATGTATCTGAAACAACTATAGACAGCAAACTAGGATTAAGTGTTCCTCTCTCAGTGAAATGTAAGACACATAATGACTTTCGTACGGGTATATGGCAGCCCTGTTGTGTTTGAAGCTGAAGGACTGCAGACTGGAGGAACCAACCTGAAACAACATGGTCTAGTTCACTTGTCTTTCATAAATTCTCAGAAGCAACACTTGAAGGCCCTAATGTACCAGTTTGTATTGGTCTTAATGCACCATTATACCTAATGGACCAATTTACTCGTTAATCCATCTTTTGAAACACTATATCTCAACATTCAAGATAGGCTGTAACGAGATCAATAAAGATCACCTTAAAAAACATACCAGTCCAAAACTTCCCACAGGTTTTTGGTGTTATATAGCACCAATTTGTATAAGAGACACACTTAGGAAAAACTACTGAATTACTTTTAACTTACTCTTTTTTTGTATCCATGCAAATTGAAACTTGCTGGGAGTACTAATCCTCAAATTAACACAAATAATCTTTATTCTCTTAGGTACATGATATCTTCTGACAGACAAGAAAATATCATTTCTGATTGAGTTTTGTATAATTTGGAAAATGATGTTTGTTTGGCTATTAGTGAAATACTAATTGCTGACTGAGACCACTGATTATGCAAATTTGAAAATGACACGAATTCTATTTAGGTACCCTTTAGTTGGAGCGTTGCTTAGTACACAATCAGACAGATCATCCATGGAAATCTGTCAAAAATCTCAAGTAATCAGAAAGCTGAAATGCAATTACCCTACATTTGAACCAGAGGCAGGCACACTGGCAAATTTTCTTGTTAGAAGTGCCTACACAAACTTCTGTAGTAGCTCCAAATTTCAGCCAGAAATGAGGCATTGCAAGAAGAGTAACGAGGGTTTGTGAAGGACTTGTGCTAGGGAGTTTCTGCAGGAAAGATGGACACAACTCAAAAGAAAGAGGAGGCTGGGAATGGGAAAGTGAAAAAGAAAATGAGTTCAGGGGAAATCAAGAAATAGGATATGAAAACCCTAGATCATAGAATTGTAGAATGGTAGGGTTTGGAAGGGATCTTTAGAGATCATCCAGTCCAACCACCCTGCAGAAGCAGGTCCCACCTAGACCAGGTCACATAGGAACATGTCCAGGTGGGTCTTGAAGACCTCCAAGGAAGGAGCCTCCACACCCTCCCTGGGCAGCCTGGGCCAGGGCTCCCTCACTTCAAAGCTGACATAGTTTTATCTTATGTTTAAATGGAACTTTTTGTGTTCCAGCATCATCCCATTATCCCTCGTCCTGTTGCTAGATACCATTGAAAAAAAGTGCTGTCCCAACCTCTTGACACCCACGATTTAGATATTTGTCAATATTGATGAGATCTCTCCTCAGTCTTCTCTTTTCTAGATATATAAGCAGCAAGGATAAAGAAAGAAAACTGGAATAAAATAAAAAATGGGGAACTTTAAATAGAAAGGAACAAGGGAAATACCAGTCTCACTGAATGTTTCCTGGTACAGCAGTGAAGCAGCAAATCATTCTCCCCGTAGGTTCAGGTACCTGGCACAAAAAGTCCAGGAGGAGTTTTTGAGATTGATTATTCTGAACAGATTTCCTGATTACTTTTTTTGCTTTGTAAGTTTTGTTTATAAATATATTTAAGATGAACGATTCACTGGATACATTGGAGAACACCTCATTCATGTTTACAAATACATAAAGGGTTGGTGTGAGGAGGATGGAGCCAGGCTGTTCTCAGTGATGGCCAATGATAGGACAAGGGACAACAGGTACAAGCTGGAACACAAGAGGTTCCAAAGAAACAGAAGGAACAACTTCTTCCCTGTTGAGGTGAGGGAGCACTGGCAAGGGCTGCCCAGATGGGCTGTGGAGTCTCCTTCTCTGGAGACATTCCAACCTACCTGGACGAGGTCCTGTGTGACCTACTCTAGATGGTCCTGCTCTGGCAGGGGGTTGGAATGGACGATTTTTTGAGGTCCCTTGCAGCCCTTGAGATTCTGTGATTCTGTGATTCATCAGAGGATCTCCTGAGGTGCCTGACAGCTTTTAACAAGTAAAATAATAAAAAATGCAGACCTACTTTTTCAGTGTAATATATTACACATAAATGTTAACATTTTGCTTGTCTCAAATGACTGGAATTGCCAAAGTTACGATGGGCCATGTCTTGTTTTCTGTTTCAACATCAAGTTTGGAAATCTCCAGATTTTTCCAATTGTTTCCAGGCTACCTCCTTAGTAACACACTCGTGAAATACTTAAGATCTCTCTGCTCCGTGTGTGTGCTATTTCCTCATCCTATCTCTACACTAATTTCTTACCACTGAAGTATCTGCACAATGGTAGTTGGGTTCCCCAATCCCCTTCTTGTAGAATCACAGAACCTCAAGGGTTGGAAGGGATCTTGAAACCTCATCCAGTGCAACTCCCCTGCCAGAGCAGGACCATCTAGAGTAGGTCACACAGGAACTCGTCCAGCTGGGTTTGGAATGTCCTGCTCCATTTAGATGGTAATACTTTTTAGAGTCTTTTTCTCCCCCTTATTTTGGGGAGGTTCTATATGGATCCCATTTTAGGTCCACAAGCAAGAACAGAAGGAGCAGGTGTGGATTTCCAGGAGGGAAGTGTAAGCAGGGTGATTTTGAGTGCAATTCATGGCAATGCAGGGTGGAGCTCCAGGGATCCCTGGCAGAATAGTGTGCTTCCTCCCCCAGAACACTTCTTTTTGGCCCTTGTTTATTCTTAAACAGCGAGGCACTGGGAACAAAGACCATCCAGTGCACGTGTTTGGAAGGAAAGACAAGAGAAGGCTCCACGGCTAACAAGTGATAGTGACAAGAGTTTTCTTTAGAAAGCTATGTGAATTATAAACAATATACTACTGCCATGTGTTAAAAAAGAACAAGGTCACTATGAGAAAGAAACTAAGTGTTATTCTTAAAAGACAAAGTCAGAAGATTCAAAAGGGCATACATCATTTCCCTCTGAAATTGTATGATAAGATGACAGCAAAAATCAGCTTAGAAGCAACACGTGAACTAGCCTTCTGTGCCTCCTGCTCTCTTCCCTCCAAGACTAAATGGATCTGTGTCTCTCTTTTGTCACATTGTTGTAACTTTCATTCAGTCTCCCCACTTCACCTTGACCGCATCTGAACAGTGACAATATGTTTCTTGTTCTTCACACTTTTCCCAGCAAGGATCACTGACAGCCTCTTACTTTGTGTTTTCTCGGCTTTTGAGGCAGCGATTTTTTTCCCTTTCCTTCTTTTTTCTTCATCCCACCCCCCCCCCCCAGCCAATCATCATTGCTATTTGGAGAGAATTTGGTTCCATTTAAAGCATTAACTGTTTGAATTAGCTCCTAATGTCTCCCAGCTTGGGGAGAAAAGAGATGGCCTCTGAGAAAAAAACAAAAAGGCAGAAAAAACAGAAAAGTTTTCTTTTTCTCAAAAAACAAAATGAAAAGCTGCAGAATAATCTGAAATCATTTCATACTGCACGTGAAACTTGAAAATAATGAGAGCTCTTACGTTTAGAAATGATTGGGGTTCTAGGCATATGAATCAGAGAGAGCTGTAAAATTATTAGAACACTACAGCATCTTTCGTAAGCACTTCAATTCAGAGGTGATCAAAGATTCTGGACTTGCAGAGCAATTTACTTGGCATTTGCAGGAAAGCCTCACTCTTTCAAACTGAAGCACTCTTAACAATATGAAGAACTCCAATAATTTTAAATTGATGTATACCATACATGCCTAGAAATCCAATTTAGTCTTTAAATAAAAACATCATAACTTCAGAAGTATGAAGGGCCCACCCACAACATAACAGCAATCTAGCCTTTCCAATTCACATGTCAAATCAGCCTAGCTGTTATTTCTCCCATGCTAGGTTTTTCTGCCATGAGGAATTGCTGAAATCATTAGAGATATTTGTTTCTTTTAACCCTATGCTTCATGTTTGCTTTTTGACTATGATTTTTTCTTAAATCCAGTGCTGCTGGCACCAAACTGGGAGCACTGGCTGATTCCCCAGAGGCTGTGCTGCCATTCAGCGGGATCTCAACCAGCTTGAGAGCTGGGCACAAAGGAATCTCATGAGGATCAACAGAGTCCTGCAGCTGGGAAGGAACAACCCCATGCACCAGCACAGGTTGGGGATTGACCTGCTGAAGAGCAGCTCTGCAGAGAGAGACCTGTGAGTGCTGGTTGATAATAAACTGACCATGAGCCAGCAATGTGCCCTCATGGGCAAGAAGGTCAATGGCAGCCTGGGGGCATCAAGAAGAGGGTGGCCAGTAGGTCAAGGGAGGTTCTGCTCCCCCTCTCCTCTGCCCTGGTGAGGCCTCATCTGGAGTCCTGTGTCCAGTTCTGGGCTCCTCAGCTCAAGAAGGACAGGGAACTGCTGGAGAGAGGCCAGCACAGGGCCACCAAGATGATCAGGGGACTGGAACATCTTTCATACAAGGAAAGGCTGCGGGAACTGGGGCTGTTTAGTCTGGAGAAGAGGAGTCTGAGGGGGGATCTTATTAACATTTACAAATATCTAAAGGGTGGGTGTCAGGAGGTTGGGGCAGCACTTTTTTTGATGTTATCTAGCACCAGGACAAGGGGTGACGGGATGAAGCTGGAACACAAAAAGTTCCACTTAAGTATAAGAAAAAACTCTGTCACTGTGAGGTGAGGGAGCCCTGGCCCAGGCTGCCCAGGGAGGGTGTGGAGGCTCCTTCCTTGGAGATCTTCAAGACCCACCTGGACACGTTCCTGTGTGACCTGATCTAGGTGACCCTGCTTCTGCAGGGGGGGTTGGACTGGGTTATCTCTAGATGTCCCTTCCAACCCTACCATTCTATGATTCTATGATTTTTAAATAAGGACATATTAGATTTTCTGTCTGAGAAGTCACTAGCCAGGCCTGTTTCTATGGATAGAACATATCTATGAAGCATTATAATGTAGTGTAAACCTATGTAGGCACCCTTGAATGTTTTTTAGTACCACTGGATTTTATGTGACCTATGATAAGTCTGTTCTGTTCCCCATGGCCTACAGTTTAGCCTGAAGTCACAGTAGCTATGTGACAGTGCAAATTTAGTGTAGACCACGATGTCTATAAACAAACATGCATTAGTAGATTTCTAGCTCAAACTATGCCAGGCTCATTGTCAGACAGCAAAAGTGCTTACAAGTACACATCATAAAGTTCTTGAGCCCTGTGTGGTGGAGACCAACACAAGCTACCAAAGGATGCACTTTAATGTATGCATTCTCTTTTCTGGAAAATAGAAAAGGACACTAAACCTGTGCAGAATCTTTTAAAAAATGAAACTTGAAGTACCTCTAACTGGACAAATTTGTGTCAGAGCTTAAGGACCAAGCCACAAATGTATTTTACATGCACGTTAATTATTCTCTACCACATTTCACCTTCCTCTCTCCTATGTTTTGTGTGAAGGTAGAAAGCAGGCTGGTTTTGGCAATGTTAGAAGAGGAACAGTAGTCATGGTTTCAAAAGGAGAACTATCTACAATGTTCAGTATTAAATGAAGACAGGAAAGAAGAAACAATACCAATAAGAAAACACGCTTCAATGCCTTAATTCTTTTTAATTGTAAATGTACTCTTAAATGGCATTTAAATGTACATAAAGCATATAATTTATCTCAGAAAAAACCCTATTTTAGCTTAGTATAGCATTTAACTTTGATGCTCACCTATTGAAATAGACTATATTGGAGAGAAAAGCGTTCCTGTCTTTCCTGAAGAAGCTTTTTTGGCAGTGTTCTGTAAGACCAAGTTGTCCAAACAAGAGAAAAATACTTCATGCCCATTACAGCTACTTTGTGTAGTAGTCAGATGCCTCCAATTATTCTTTAATCAAAACTTCAAATGTTCATGACACGACAAAAAAACTAGAAGTCTTAATCTATAGCAAACCTTGCAGCTCCCTCAGTGTTGAAGATTATTGTTCTGCTTTCAGGACTGTAATCGGGCACTTCAAATTTCCCTTTACGCACACAGCAGCGATCTGAAATCAGCTGCCTTCAGCCTTTCCAGAAGCCTCAGGTCATGGAGAGAAAAAGGTAACGAATGTCAGGAAAAAACCAAAGTGTCTAAACTCTACTAGTAACTTAATGATTTCCATTTAGGATTCACCTCAACCTCTAAATATGTTTTAAAAACTAACCTGCATAACGTCCTAAAGTTTTAAAACATCATTTTTCAATACTAATTCGAGAAGACCTTGAACTAAAAAGAATGTTCTTTTTTAAACCATTTCTTGCTTTGGTTTTAAAATATTTAGAAGAGAAGAAACTTCTCTGTAAAAGGAAAACACTCATCCAAGTCAAACCCAGCAGCTATCGGTTGCTTTTGCTGTAGTTTTCTCCAGAAAGCCTATTTTCTGTTGGTTTTGGATTGTTTTCACTGCCCATTAAACACAACGGAAACTGAGTATGCTTTGCACGCTCCCATAATTCAAAAATGCTGAAAGGATTTCACTGAAGCTTCCCAAATAAATGCTTTGGTTGCAAAGAGCAACCAGTTACAATTACAGCCCAAAAAATGAGGGCATCACACAGTTATGAATGTGTGGCGACATAATTATGGAGCACTCCATCAGGTGTCAGCAGTAAAGAGAGTGTGATGCTGTTCCTTAACAGTACCTCTAGGATATTTGATTTGTTGAAAAAGAGGTATTGCCCTGCTTGTAAGGAACTTCCTCCAAAATAAAATCACATTCTACCTTTATTGCCAAATATTTCTTTCCACTTAGTTCCATTTGAAACTATTAAACTGAAGTCATCAACACTTTTTCACTCTTCCAGATAGACAGATAACATTGGGAAAGAAACACAGATGCCAAACCATAGATGCTTAGGACCAAGGAGGGCATTACCCCAAAGGTGAATACTAATAAAGATATGGAAGTGCTTATAATAGAAAGTACTTGCATACTTTCCTTGGAGCTATTCAAGATCTTCCTGGACACGTTTCTATGTGACCTGATCTAGGTGAACCTGCTTCTGCAGGGGTTTTGGACTAGATGATCTCTAAAGGTCCCTTCCAACCCTACCATTCTATGATTCTATGATTCTTATCTTCAGTCATCACTCCACAAACCAATCACAGAGTACAGTTGCTCCTGTAAACTGACTTGCACTCTACAAACAAACTAAATACAAAAAAACTGCCTATTTTTCAGGCTTTCTCCTAAGACCTTAAAACTAGAAGTAAATTAGATTATATTCTGTGAGTGAAACTTTTCCATACTTCAACATCCATATTTATATACACATCTGAATTGTGAAACTTTGTAAATATTACAATGACCATCCTAAAGGAGATAACCTTGAGACCATAATGACAAAGTACCCTCACTGTTGTCAGCAAGAATTTGCAGAACCTGGGCAAAGATATCCACATTTAGTTAGCATTTAGATTCATGAAGTAGCATATACTAGTGGTTGCTGGTTTTAATTTAAGAATTCCTTCTCTACCGTGGAGAGAAATATCACAGTGAAGATGTTACTTTGATATTTAGTAGTAGTAGTAGTATCAGTATTAGTATTAGTAGGACAAAACCCACAACCTCAGAACATCTTTGTTATTACTGTGAGAAAAGGGAAAAATAAGGAGGATGGGACAGAGCATGCAGGAAGAGGAGATTTCTGACAAGCTGAATGATTACTATAAATGGACATCAAAGTTTTTGTAAAGGAAAGGAGATGTTTAATAGAAGCTCTGTCAGCCAGCATACCAGTCACTGAATCACAGTATTTCCTCCTTGAAGATGTGGCTGGGGATGGAAAATTATCTGTTATGTGCTTCTCACTGAGCATGGGAAATGAAAGATTAAAAAGAAATAGCTAAAAGAGTTTTGAAAGGGTGTGCTTTTCTACCACTACAAGATGACTCTTCATGCTGTAATTCTTCAGACACTTTTTCTGAGCCTGATATTCACTGCATAAAACCATAAGGTGAGGTACTATTTCCCATGTTGTTCTTTTCCAGTTGGTCTGCCTCTCTGTACTGTTGCTCCTCCTACATCCTTGGGCATCTACCCATATACAATAGTGTCTGCAACTTGTGGCACGGGCAGAAAACAAATACATTGCATTATTTATCAGTGATCACCCTCAAAATACTCCTGGGCAGAGTGGGAATGGTCCTTTGGTGTTTCCCAGATTATGTTTTTCACAGTCATGTGGCTGGTAGCAACTGAGTTGAAGAAATATGTATTTTACATGATAATGTATTATACTTATTCCCACTTTAATTGCTTTTGCAGTGGGATTTCTCTTCTAGCTGTTTGACAATTAACTCAGTGAGAGCTCAAGACACCTGCAATGATGTTTTCATACCCAAGTCTACAGACACATTGGATAGCATCTGACCTGTGGGACTACCTTCAGTTCATCACACATTGGGATCTAATGCCATTTTACATGTCCTGGGCTAGACAAGATGTATCTGACAGGTCCACACATAGATGCAGGAAACCCACTTCCAGAGTGGACCATCTCACAGCATCTCAGATACTGCTAGACACTGAGAGAAGGCACCTAAATAAGGCCATGGGATGAGAAAACAACTCATTACCAAGTACAATATCTGTGTAAGGGTGATCTGAATGACTCTCTAGGTCTTAGTGACTATACATCGACTGACTTGGGATAGACTAACACCTAGCACATACATCAACAGTACCGTAAGAAACCTAACTGTAGCAGAACTTAGGAACCTTAAATGTAAATACCGAAACCCTCAGCAAGTTCCCTGCTGGCACCAAACTGGGAGCACTGGCTGATTCCCCAGAGGCTGTGCTGCCATTCAGCGGGATCTCAACCAGCTGGAGAGTTGGGCACAGAGGAACCTCCTGAGGTTCAACAAGGACAAGTGCAGAGTCCTGCATCTGGGAAGGAACAACCCCATGCACCAGGACAGGCTGGGGATTGACCTGCTGGAGAGCAGCTCTGAAGAGAGAGACCTGGGAGTGCTGGTTGATAATAAACTGACCATGAGCCAGCAATGTGCCCTCGTGGCCAAGAAGGCCAATGGCAGCCTGGGATGCATCAAGAAGAGTGTGACCAGCAGGTTAAGGGAGGTTCTGCTCCCTCTGCCCTGGTGAGGCCTCATCTGGAGTCCTGTGTCCAGTTCTGGGCTCCCCAGCTCAAGAGGGACAGGGAAGTGCTGGAGAGAGGCCAGTGCAGGGCCACCAAGATGATCAGGGGACTGAAGCATCTTCCTGATGAGGAAAGGCTTCAGGAACTGGGGCTGTTTAGTCTGGAGAAGAGGAGAATGAGGGGGGATCTCATTAACATTTACAAATATCGAAAGGGTGAGTGTCAGGGGGTTGGGACATCCCTTTTTACAAATGTTATCTAGCAACAGGACAAAGGGTGATGGGATGAAGCTGGAACACAAAAGCTTCCACTTAAACATAAGAAAAAACTGGCACAGGCTGCCCAGGGAGGGTGTGGAGGCTCCTTCCTTGGAGGTCTTCAAGACTTACCTGATCTAGATGAACCTACTTCTGCAGGGGGGTTGGACTGGATGATCTCTAAAGGTCCCTTCCAACCCTACCATTCTATGATTCTATGATAATTGCTATACAGCTCTCTTTCACATACAGGAGTTATTCTCAGACTACTGAATTATGAGATCATGAACACAGGATGGCATTTAACCTGAATCCTTTTTTCCCCTCTGTTCTTCTTTAACCACATAGATAGTTTATATGCATTTTTCACCAACCCTTTTTATAAAATAATAAATGTTTTCTTGTCTGCTCACAGTAAAGCTTAATTTTTCCATCTGTTTAAAACATCCCTCATTAGTAACTCCTCCAAATCCAGACAACTAATCTGGTTATTTCGGAGCTATAAAAGCATACTTAAATTGGATTTTAACATGATAAACAGCAAAGGATCCATGTCATTCTTAGATTAACAACCTAAATAATAATTCAGAAGAATTGATTAAAAAAATTACTTCAATATGAACTTACATGCCAAATTCCAGCACTACTGAATTTGTTCCAATCTATAACTATGTGCAAATTAAAAGTCTTTGTCCACAGTTAATATCTGGAATCATTTTATAGAAGAGAACACAATTCTAAACTGAAATACAGCCCTTATTCAAA